>NW_019732377.1:110999-115147 GCF_002891405.2 Cryptotermes secundus | reverse complement strand
TTTAAATTATTATTTATACTCACTAATTCATACACATTTTTAGGAGTGTGTGTAATCATACCTGCAAATAACTTTTCGTATTGAGAGCGGCAACAAACCGTTAGTTGATTCCGCTAAACTGAAAGATAAATGAGAATTTTATACGTCTTCCGTTTTACATTCTTCGAAGAAATTATATTTCCAAAATTTTAATAGTTTTCAAATGTCTACGCTTGAAAATGTGACACAGTTAAGATATTTGGGAACGACGATAACAGATCGAAACCTGATTCAGGAGGAAATTAAGAGGAGATTGAACTCGGGTCATGCTTGCTACCATTCAGTCCAGAACCTTTTGTCTTCTCGTTTGCTGTTTAAAAACATAAAAATTGGAATGTACAAACGTATAATTTTGCCTGTGGTTCTGTATGGGTGTGGAACTTGGTCTCTGACATTAAGGGAGGAACATATACTCAGAGTGTTTGAGAACAGGATGTTGAGGAGAATATTTTGAACGAAGAGGGATGAAGAGACAGGAGGTTTGAGAAAACTGCATAAAGCGGAGCTTCATAACTTGTACTTTTCTCCAAGTATAATAACAATGATCAAGTCAAGGCGCATGAGGTGGGCAGGTCATGTAGCACGAATGATGGAGACGAGGAATGTGTATAGGATATTGGTGGGAAAGCCAGAAGGAAAGAGAACACTGGGAAGACCAAGGCGTATGTGGGTGGACAATATTAAATTGGATCTTAGAGAGATAGGATGGGATGGTATGGTATGGATTGGATTGATCTGGCTCAAGATATGGACCAGTGGAGGGCTCTTGTTAGTACGGTAATGAACCTTCGGGTTTCATAAAATGCTGGGAAATTCTTGAGTAGCTGCGCAATTGGCGGCTTTTCAAGAAGAGCTCAGCTCCATTAGTAAGTAAGTAAGTACGTAAGCTCATACCTTAGTTCATGATCCTAGACACCATGGCGCTCGTGACGCTTCCACCTTCTCAATTCGTGAAACCGTTATGATGTTATTGTTAATAGGAAAAAATGAATAAAATTATCAGATTTGAATGGTTTCGAGTGGTATATTGTTCGTAACCTATCTCGTGAAAATCGATCAGGCTTCCAGAAATTGGACATACATTCAGACCGGTGTTCTTCAAGTTGACTTGGCTGATACACGAGTGACTGAACTAGGTGATAAAGTTAATGAACCATAACATACCTAGGATATCGCCATCCAAACAGACACAAGAAACAACTTCACAGCGAAATAAAGAAGACATCCTTAGTTTTATGGCAGGAAAATACATAGGGAGCAGTAAATACTAGACACCACAGACGAAATTCAGTGAATGATCATCTGTATACCGCTTAAGAATGTTTCCGCCCTCGCCAGTTGGAACAAGCTTAAGGGAAGGCCAATGGAATTGTCAGTTTACCACTCCATTGCGAGACTTACTTACAGGGGATACACGCGAAACAAATAACTACAGAGAACAGATACGAGAGTACATGTCAGCAATTGCGCTCTCATCAATGGCTACAGAGATGGCCGCGCCATAGCTCAAGCGGTTAGTAGCTGGCTTCCCATCGCGGCGGCTCGGGTTCGATCCCGGGTCTGCTCAAGTGGGATTTGTGGTGGGCAAAGTGGCGCTGGGACAGGTTTTCTCCGAGTACTGCGGTATCATCTGGGGCTGGTACAATAGGCCAGAAGTGGCCGCAGTACAAGGGACTTAGTCCCACCCCACTAGCAATAAAAGAAATGGGAACAGAGATTAAATCACCACCAGAAAATAATCCATAGTTTCCAGAAACTCGGTCAGATTTAGCATTTGGTCCCCTCCGCAACATCCAAACGGGGCAAATAAGCTAGGATATAAATTTACATATTGTGCTTTTGGACATTATCCAGCGTCCTGTTTTTGCTTAAAATACAAAGTTTCGGTGACTCGATTCTGTCTCATTTTTTAGGTAAAAGCATACTCAACTGGACCAATTAAATAGATTTAGTTCATGTCTCCATACCTATCTTAATTAATTTAAATTGCATCATAATTATGTTAGATGTCAAAGGTTTTGATTTTTCCAGCATACATCGAGTCCTCCAACAAGACTGAATATCCAAGCCGAGGCCGGGGGCCGAAGTTTGGACCGTCCAGATTCAGCTGCAAATACAATGTCCAAATTAGACACTTGATTTACTGCTGCAGAATTGAGCCTTCTCCTAAGCACTGATCCTTCTGACTGTGTGAGAACATATATTGATAAACTGAGAACAAATTTCGGAGTCGCGGTGATCTGGTGGAGATCTTTCAAATCTTAATTTTCTTCTGCTTAAGAAAATGATGATTAAAGAGAAAACAGGACGATCGACATTGCTCAAAAACACAATAATTTTATTTATATATAACCATCACAATATTTTAGAACAGAATATGAACAACTTTATATTTTGATTCATCTGAAGCAAAAACAAAACGGCTTGAAAAGCAATCAAACCAAAGGTGTTAGGGCTCAGTACTGCGAAGACTGGACGAGATGCTGCGACAAGTTAACTCAGTTTGCTGAGTCGTATAAACTAATTATTCCGAATCCTTCCCAGGGTTAGGTTTGGCCGAGGCAGAGGCTTTGGGCCGAAGAACCTCGCGATAATAATCTGCTTTGCTATTTTCTGTATTTATTTTTTTATTTCAAGGTAAGAGCTCGATGCAGTTTCAGTCTCCCCTTTATATGTGAGTCTCCAGTCTCAGTATGCCCCTTATATGTGAGGCTCCTCTCCAGTAGAAGCTTTGTTTATCAATGAATGCTGGATTTTCATTATTTCAGTCAGAGTTTCAAGACTTTCCGTCCACATATTAGTGCCTTTTCCATTTGTGCTATTGCTTCATCTCACTTATTGGAACACTGTCTGCAACCTTATCACTTTTCTCCTTTCGCCTCGCTTACTCACTCATGGAGCTGAGCCCTTCTTGAGAAGCTGCCAATTGTGCAGCTACTCAAGAACTTCCCAGCATTTTATGGAACCCGAAAGTTCAAGAGCCCTCCAGTGGTCCCTATCCTGAGTCAGATCAATCCAATCCATGCCATACCATCCTATCTAAGATCAATTTTAATATTGCCCACCCACCTACGTCTTGGTCTTCCTAGTGGTCTCTTTCCTTCCGGCTTTCCCGCCAATATCCTATAAGCATTCGTCTTCTCCCTCATTCGTGCTACATTCCCTATCTATCTAATCCTTCTTGTCTTGATGATTCTAATTTTACTTGGAGAAGAGTACAAGTTATAAAGCTCCTAATTATGCAGTTTCATTGGTTTTACTGAATACTTACGTGTATTTATTCTACAATGTCGGTCTAGTGAAAACTCAGCCTCACGGTAATCCGTCTGAGATTTTCAGTGTCTCACTTTTTCCGCCCTTTTTAAGTAGACGCTTTTGCAGCAATTTGCTTCAGCTTAACATGATTGATGGCATATAATAACAAGTAAGCCCATATGTAAATGGTAAAATTAAGAAAAAATGTTATGTGAGATCTTTACTCTACTAGTATTGTAGCCGACTGCTTTGGGGGACAGCGCTAACCCTCTGTAACCACAATCGTTTCTCAGTAGGGTAATTAATGATTTCTTTAAAGCAGGGAATTATCTCAGGGAATACTATGTGTATACGCAGTGTATAAGAACTAGAGTTACAGGTTTTAGAAGTAGAGTTGCGAGACTTAGAACTAGCGGAAGTAGAGCAATCGAAGTTCATTTTTCAGTCACAAGTACAAATACAAGAAGTCACAGCAAAAGTCATAGGTGGAAAAGAACTAAAAGTAGAAGTCGCAGAAGAAAAAATGTCCTCGTTAACGAGAGCGTCGATTTAAATACACTTGTTGGGCAGGACTTTTCGAAATTTCAATTGAAGTAAGAATTTCTGATTGGGTTCACGCGCACAAACAAATACTTATAGCTAGGGCCCGGATTTTTATGACCTAAAAACTATAAATATATACATGCACTTATGACCCAAAATTATGTCAAATATGACCTAAAAAGTGTAAAATATGACCTTAAATATTAAATGGGACATAAAATTTCACAATTTTAATTAAAGATAAGAATAAAATAATTAAGAATAAAGATGATGAATATATGATAGTAGGTCCTACTTACCAAATTAGCCCT
>NW_019732377.1:98786-109509 GCF_002891405.2 Cryptotermes secundus | reverse complement strand
TTCTAAGCCCTCCAAGAAAGAATGGGATGTATATACCTTATAGTAAGACGGAGTACAATAGGAAAATACCCGTTACACTTGCCTCCCTCCCGCCTCGACTGGGAAAAGCCTGCTTGCCAGGTCATAAATGCTACATTTCACAAATTTTCGCCTTTGTAACTGCAAGTACAGTCCAGTCAAAAATATGGTTTTTAATACGAACTTCATGTACTTGAACTCTATTCCACATTGAAGCAACAGTCCAGCCTGGAATTTATTTTGTAATACTAAACATTATGGAGCCGAAATTTTACATTATATCAAAGAATTGTTTCTAAAATGACAAAAATATGACCTTATTTCAAAATTATGCCAAAATATGCTGTAAAACCAATAAAACTCTAAAATATGCATTTATATGCACAATAAAAACGACATAATTTCAATAAGAATGACTGGAAACATGCATAATTACATTTAAAAATAGGAATAAACCCTAGGAAAAAAATATGACATGTCATAGAAATCCGGGCCCTACTTATAGCAATGGCGGTACCAATTGTAATAAACGGATGTAAATTCTAGGTAGTCAGACGTATCATCCCACAAACATGTCACATGTGCAGGCGAGGCTTAAACACTGTCCATCCGCTTTTGTGACTTTAATCCGAAAAAAAAGAGATTCATTATGAGAAGAATATAACAAAAACCTAATCCGAAAATTGTAATTTTTTTCACTTCTCTGCTACATCTACCGAGATAACAATACGCCGAAAACATGTGTTTCTACCACTACAACAACATGAACCGGACCTGGCCATATCCGGGTGTCTTGTAACTATCTGTAAGTACCAATACTCAAAGCCTGACTGCCCTGCCACAATATCGTTGAGACATTTAGATCTGAATCTGAAATAAGGAGATAGAGGTCACCTGCGCGGGTCTTTGCCGAGCTGCAGCATTGCTCTAGCAAACATATTTGCGAATCCAACGGGGTGCGAATATAGAGTAAATATTACATTAGATATATTGCAAAATTTCATAAATAATGAACTCGCAAATTCTGAGGGTTCACTGTACTCAGAATTTACATCAAATATATATCATTATCAGAATAAAACTAGAAAATCTAGAACAAACGAAAAACATTATAACAGTCAAATATTTAAAACATCTTCCAGCCTTATATCTCTGAAAAGAAACATAATACGTTTGAGAGAGTATATTAAAAACAGGTTCATGTAAACAAAGAAAATATGAAGCACAAGACAAGTTGCTGGAATAATAAATGAGAGTATAGGGACACGAACGTAAAAAAGAAAGGAAATCAAATGAGGAGGCGGAGGACAGACTCGTACTTCTCATAAACGATAAGCAAACTTCCGCAGTAATGGACACCCCGATTTGCTCGAGCTTACATAGAAGGGACTGCGCAGGACCAGTAAGAACACACGCAGAAAGAGGAAGATTTCGACGTCGTAGTTAAAGTCGTAAGGAAAAGGAATATGCAGACTTTATCGAAATCAACTGAGTGCAGACCGATTATCAGCATATACAGCAACATAGTGCACAAATTTCATATCGCCTATGAAACTTTACAGTTAGATTGAGTGTACAAGACTCGACCCAAAATTTCGGAACTCGATTTCTTTCTGGCTCGCGGTTTAGATGATCAGTCTGTCACATTTCTGAACATCATGTTGTAAGCTATTAGACAGAATCTTGAAAACTCGACAACTGGTTGCAAGAAAGTCTGGGTAGGTTTCATACTCATTACGTGTATCGAGTAATCGGTACCTCACCCCAAACAGTGTTTTGGAAGTAAAAACAGGTCTGAAGAGACGCAATGTTGTTAGGCTGTTTCCGATCTTGCACGAACATAACCTCATGTACGATTGTTCTGCCAATCACAACATAAACATACTTGTAAACACAGTAAAAAGTTTATAGGTTATAATCATTTTAGACATAGTGTGGGCCTAATCTTCACTCTTGTCCATATGTTATGCAGTAACACAACAGGTATTACAGTTAAGACGCGTCCACATTACTCATACTCGTGCTCGTGCTCGCGTGACTCGTTATGCTCGCGAGTAATGTGGACGATATAACAAGTCACGAGACAAGCAAATTTTTAATTTTTAATTTAAAAACTACAGCCAATAAATTAAAATACGACTACAGCCTATACACACTACGAGTAAATATACGGGTCCTCACGCGCCGAATCCTGGCGAGCAACTGAAGTAGTGTGGACGAAGATTTACGAGCACAGGTAAAAGCCAGACGAGTCTCCCGACGAGCACAAGCCTGGCGAGCAAGAGCACGAGCACGGGTAATGTGGACGCGCCTTAAAGGCGTGCGTTCTTGCGTTGCCATGTCACTTTTTCTTTTAAGGGAAAGGCTAGAACAGGTTGTGTATATTCCAATTATCACCTAGGCCTAGGTATCATAAAATGGCATGATGTTAAAACTTGAATAATTCGGGCTTTTCCTTCATGTAAAATGTTCCTATGACCTCTATGTCGACAACTTACCTGTATGAGCTTTAAAACTATGTTGGGGGAGGGGGCCTTCTCATCGTGAGGAATTAGTTCTGTTGTTACATGAATGACATACATCGTCTTTCAAGAGATTCTTTTCCCCCGGGAAACTGATTTCGGGCGTCAGTATAGCTCCTTACACGCAAAGGACATTCCCGGCTAAATGTTGTAATATCTCTTCCAGGAATTCCGCTAGTCATCTGAAAAATATTCGTTGCACTTCTTATATTGTGCTGAAAAAATGAGGTGGAGGCGCGGATAAAGTAGCCCGGTAATGATGGCGAATGTTATATGTTACGCCTCCGCTGAGAGTGAAGCTGAAGTTGGTTATTTCCGCAGTTCCGCTTAAGTTCCTCCCTGCCACCCTCTCCCTCTCAGTCTCTTCTTGCGGATGAATTTTTCAGTGGAGTCGCTTCCAGGACACGATTCCTCACTCGAAGATTGATTCTCCTTGAGGTCACGATCAATCCGAATTCCATGCACAGATGGGATCCAGTAATTTAGTGCCTGAGAACCGCGATCAAACATCGGGGTCGTGAACAAATTGTATTAAAATATTAAGGATATAGAAGTAATATTTTCATATCAGACACCAAGATTAAATAGTGTGAAAGTGAATGGAGGATTGGTCTTGAGCAGGTCCCGGATTTTGATGACGTCATCTTTTCTTCCTTGTATCCTATGCGATGCTCTTAAATATATAAATCTCGGATATGAGCTGCTGGTTATAGAAATGTAAATTTTATAGGTCATTTTTTTCTCATTTTTTTTTTTTTCATTTTTAGTTTTAAAGTTCTTTTTTTATTTTAGGTTTAATTTTTTTTTTTTATTTTAAGGGTATTTCTGGTCATTTTTGGCCATTTTAGGAAATTTTTCTTCACATGTTTTCTGAAATGTGGATAATATGGGAGCGAGGTGTTCTTTCTCTTTCTCCTTTAGGTCATTTTTCTGGAATTTTTTCGGTCATTTTATAGGTCATTTTTTAAATATTTTCAGGTCATCAAAATCCGGGCTGTGGTCATGAGTAAAGAAATGAACTACATTTGGTAGAAGAAGGAGTCGCTATGCAAGTTGTAATTGAAAGGTGCGAAAAAAATAGGTACGAGTTTCACTTACAAAAATACGAAGAGATTCCCATGCCAAAATATATCCTGAAATATTTATTTTATGAGTTATAGCTAAAAGGTTACTGTTTAAACACCAGGAGCAGGTGTGCAACTCGTGCCCAAAATTTGTCCGCACACTTTCAGTTACACCCTGTACAGTTGGATCGACAGAGGAAACCCACATGCGCACAAAAGAGCTTTTTGATTATCTACAAGTTCCAAAATAGAATTTAAGTTACATATATATAGCAAGGTCGGTCACGGTAGCCGGCGGTCTCGTGTATACACTGCCTTCACTCGCTTGGAAGCTGGGAAGGTGGATTCGAATCCTAATCAGGACATAGATGTTTAGTGTTTATGTGTGTGTGTACGCGCGCGCGCCCAAGGAAACCTGTCCGCTGTCTAAGATCTATTAAATCGAAGTGAAAGGGAGATTTTCATGGAGGTAGGCCAATGCCCAAATTGGGGCTATAACGCCAAAGGGAAAAAAATATATTGCAAGAGGCTATATATTAATGTAGTAATGGCTGGATCTGAATATACCTGGTGTTGATAGTTGAATAAATATTAGAGATTCAATAGATCGCGTTACGTGGGCGCTTGCTTTGTCTGTATGCAATCAGATGCACTAATCCGATAGAAGGAAATTATGGATTCCAATTTATTCAAGAATAACTAACTTCTATGTAAATTTTAGAGATATATAACGCTATCTGTGGCTCACACAACAAAGACCAATAATATGAAACTTCATACTTCCCCAATAAGAACCGAGCATTGAAGTGGAGGTTTACACATTTTATCTGTGTTCAAATAGTCACATTCTTGTTTTAGATTGTAATGAGTTCTGCAGATTGCATGTCCAAATATGTAAGATTTGAGGCTTTCACGGCGGTGACTATGAAGAAAGCAGTCTTCTGGGATTTGGCACCGTGTATATGTGGTGTTAACCGACGTTTCGGTAAGAGCAGACCGACGTAAAAGCAGACTTTTACCGGTTCTCACGGTCTCTTCGCTTGCAGATTTCTTATATTTTTTCTTCTACCCTGAAGATGGAGGCGATACGTTCCTCCGAAACGTCGGTTAACACCACATATACACGGTGCCAAATCCCAGAAGACTGATTTCTTCATGTCCAAATATATTTGTACCATCATAGAAAATTGAAAAAAAAATAGTTTGATCTTCGAGAAAATTAGAATTTATATCTTACCGAGCTAAATTAAACTAAGTTTTTGAAAATAATTTATAGTGTAGGCCCCAATATATATTTTTTTTAAATCTGGTCCTTTAATTTCGGGCGTAACCATAAGGAAGAAGTAATGACCTCACAGTTTAGCGTTTATTTTATGTATGTCGCTCGTAATACATGTCAAAGAGTTTAGCTACTCTTTTTGTTTACTTTTTCACATAATAGTTTCGTACCGAAAGTCATATCCAGAGTCACATTACTCTATTATTATTTTTAATAATCTCGACAAGCTTTGTTCGTGCTCCCGCCCCCTCAGTCATTGTCAATGCAGCAGACGCTGAGCCATAAGTCAACGTCTGCGAAGGCTCTGAGGAATCCCAGATAATACTCGTGCTGTTGATAGAGGGAAATTGTCATCGTTCGAGAGGGCAATTACTGTCACATGACGTCATCAATCTTGTGGCTTGGTTATTAGTGTTCTCTTGGTTCTGCGGATTTCTGTTTGAAACTGAATGCGGTGTACCATGAAGTAATGATTTCGTAGAGAGCGATGAATATGCAAGAGACCTCCCCATACCCAGGCAAGTGTCAACGGGTCATAGTAACAGGAGATGTGTTCCTCACAAAACTGCGTGTTCCATGAACAACTTCGTGGTAAATATTATGTCTTATGATTGCATAATTCATTAATTATTTAATCACTCTACATTATGTACAGATATTCACCGCTGAAGAAATAGCACATACTTGATAACAAGTTCGGTGAAAATACGCCCAAAAGTAAGAGAATGAACAAGACTGAAATACTGACACGGTTCAAACCATATTTTGTTTCCGTCTGTCTCTAAATAATATTGTGCTGAATGTTCTAAGGCGGTGTAATTTTACTTAATCTTTCACATTACCCCTGAACACTTGTTGAGTGCTCAGGTACAAATCATGTACGTAGTACCAACGCAGTTCTAGCAAGGATATATATACTGATAGTGTTAATGATTAAATAAAATTAAACAGTCTTAGAATTTTACTAATGTTCTGCAAAAACAAGTAGTAAACAAAGTACTACTGGAACTCCATCCAACCAAGAAACTTCAGTGTAGAATTCATAGAATTAAGAGCGCATAAAATAACGAATTTAAAATATTCAGATAGAATTGAGAATTTCAATATTTCGAAAATTTATATGTATTGTGACATTTATAAACACTGTTAGACAAAAGATCGGTAAATGCATTCCCACAACACAAGTACATGTGACAAGAGGACGTCTACTGCTAGGCATCAGCTCGGTAAACAAGCTTCATCAATAATACAGACTGTTTTCTGTGTGGTCCGTACCGATGGGTTATAAGATAGTCGAGTTTCGAAGCTGGCAGTTGTAGGAGTATAGAAAGTAGTTGATTCGCGTCTTCGGAATTGGCTGCTGCAGGAAATGGCAAGAAAGGATTTAGACTGTACCAAGAAGACTCATGTGAGAGTTGAAATTACAGTGAAGCTGTGATAAATCCGTTGCCAGGAGACGACTAGTGAGGACTGAGAACCATAATGAGTGTGGAACGGTGAACTGTAGTGTGTGTAAAATAGCGATAGCGCTGTATTACCTGTAATCCCGAACTGTGTGACTATATAAGATTCAATAAATCCAATCATCCATTCCAAACGCCCGTCTTTGTCATCTCAGCATGTGACAATATATGTACTTGGGTAATACATAAAGGGCAATTCAACGGAAAATATTATCACTTGTTACATAATCTTTCAAAATTATTAACTTTCACTGCCTTCTTCTGTATACCTTACCAGTGGAACATGTTATCGAAATAGAAGTCGAGGCCGAAGATGAATGTCATTCCTTGTTTATACTCGTAACACACACCAATAGATAATCGAAACCCGCTCCTTTATGTAATATATAAAATTCACATAACCATATCAAAATATTAACAGTAGGCTGTCCATACAAAAGACACGATGCACTGAAGTAAAAGACTTCCTCTCGTTCGTGGCCACTGTAATACATTAATTAAATTATCTCTAGTTAATTCGTTGGTATGGTAACTCGAAACTGAGTAATTACAATAATAAATTTCACTCTTAGAAAAATTTTATATACAGATAAATATACGGTTTGTGTTGTTCAACGTTGCGTATGATATGCTGTTTTGCACGCCACTTCCAGAGAAACATAGTTTCCACATGCTTACGTGCTTGTTCTTGAAAAACACGTCATGTGATAGATACATGTGTGAATAAGTTCACTGTTTTAACAGAAAAATAAAGAGGGACATAGAGGTATAGAAAAGATAAAACGAAAGAACAAATGAGGCTAGGGAGAATATAAGAAATGAAAAATTCCCTGTTCACTCTCAGCAGCCTTTTTCCACAAGTAATTCGTGAGTAGGTCGGTCAACTTAAACGGAAGCTAACTTTCGGACATTCGTAGACGAAGTGGAGAGTTCAATTTTAAAACGATGTTGTAAATGTTACAGATTTTAAAATCAGACCAATATGAAAATTGTTCTTAATTACATATTCAAAATTCTTCATATTTAATCCTAAAACTAAGATCTCGAGATTGGAGAGAATAAACGGCGTAGGTCACGATGAGGACCATGATTACGTGTGTTGGGTAACGCGATGGGTGCGTGGAGAAGTGGTGCCATCGGAGGAACGCTGCCTATCGTGGCTGGGTGTCTGCTAGCCATACTCTGAAATTGAGTTCGCTTATCAGTCGGCTGCTGAAATTTGGTGTGTCTAGGCTTATGGAGATTAATCAGTCGGATGGACAGTAGTAATCACGTTCATGAATACAGATGTATTGTGATATCATGATGATATGGTAACCGTACGTCCCTCGTCAAAGTTATTTAATTAAGGGTATGAACAACTTATGCATTGTTTAATACCATGAGAGGCGCTCCTCCGGCGAGATACCATCCCGGGACCGTCTGGTTGTAATTCAGCTATTGTCCTCCTTAGGCTTAGGTTGTGACTATTGTCCCTAACGTCGCCTGTTTGCTCCTAATATCATAAACCCATGAACTGACCTTGTGCGAGACCAGCCAGGAGGGGTCTTGGGTTCTCTGCTCGTGTGCCTTGAAGACCTAAAAAAGTTTATGGGCATCTCGAAAAATACGAATGTAGGACAGAGGCCAGGCTCGACCCTTGGCTTTCTCTTTTTATTTTATTTTCTCGTTTTTTTTAGGCCGACTGGGGGACTGGTAAAGAGAGGGCAGTGGTTTACAGGGAGCGGTCGTGGACAGTTGAAAAGGGAGTTACAGGAGGGTAGCTGGGGAGTGGCGTGTATGGTCAGTGAGCTCGGGGCAAATTGGCGTACAAAGGATAAGTGAGACGGAGCGGCAAGCTTGGAGGAATGAAATAAAAATCAATTCCTGTGTGAAATTTTAAATTAGGACTTCAGTACACGGTGTATTCTGGAGATCCCTGAATTATTAACCCCGAAGTGTGTTCCACTCGCATATCCGAAGCACCTGTACCCCTGGGATAAAGAACTCATCTCCATCAAGAGTCGTGGCAGCCGTACGTCGGCGGACGGCTACAGTATAGTTTAACAAAACAAGTCATCAGCTGTTACGCAGGGCCAGTAAACAACTCGCAACAGTTGGTTTGCGCGGCAACAGATAGCCACTAATAAAGCATTTATACATCTGTATTTTAAAGGGTTTTAAGCCACCTGCAAATTACAAATATAGATGCAAAAGGGGATTTTCAAATATTTATACATTATTTCAAATTTCGACATATTGCACACACATACACACATATACTCTTGTCTCTTCCGTAAAGGGATTTTCAAAACATTCGAAAATACGAAGTAAAATGCAATGTTGAAAGGCTGATCTGTAGAAACTTAGGCGTATTTGTGATACCTTCCTAATTGTCACCTACAGAATTATTATTATTATTATTTATTTACTTATTTATTTTTCTAAAGTACAGCAACCGAAAATACATGCAATTCCAAACCACATGCATCCAATCGCCTGAAATTTTGTAAGTTATAACTATTTCTTTTTATTGCTAGTGTAGTTGGACTAAGTGCCTTGTACTGCGGCCACTTCTGGCCTATTGTACCCGCCCCAGATGATAGGTGAGGGTGGTTGTGGAGCAATTTGTGGAATGAAGATTGGCAGGGGAAACCGAAGTACTCGGAGAAAACCTACCCCAGCGCCACTTTGTCCACCACAAATCCCACTTGACCAGACCCGGGATCGAACCCGTGCCGCCGCGGTGGAAAGCCAGCGACTAACCGCTTCAGCTATGGCGCGGCCTGAATTATAACTACATCTGTGTTCTGCTCTGCACCGTACAGTGCCTATACAAGTAAAGGAAACGAAGCCCCGTTAATGTAGGCACCAATTCGCCCTTATCTTGTTTTATGAGGATTATGTTACTTTAAAATATTATATGCTTTCACATTTTATCAACTAAAACTTCTGCATCATTTCACGCGTATGTTACATAATACCTCAAAACAAATCCTTTTTATAGAAGAGTAGAGAGAAGATATTCCCAAGCGTGAATTAACATATAGAACAGTAGTACATAGGGAAATTCATTTCCGGGGGACTTTTTAGATTGGTATTTCAGTTGCGAAGTTGAGCAGGCATTAGTTGCTTCAGGGCAATTGCAGTGCGCAGAAGCAAACGCGGGACCCAATTCCCCGATGTTACATATCAAGGCTTTGCCGAGGACAGGGTGTTCTATCTGACAATTTACGTGAACGATAAAAAGATGTACTCTCGTTTCACACTCAGCTGCTTCGCAGCTCCAGGGCCACCCGGCCTAGGTAAGCTATACCTCAGAGCCGCCCAAGGTTTCCTTCCTCCTTGATGTATTTGCAGCGGACAGCCAATGAATGACCGCATGTGGCAGAAGTACCGAGCGTCATGGAACTATAACAACTGTTAACCTGTCATATTTCCCAAAGGAATGTCTGTTTAAGCAGAAAAATTCAATTCTCTGTATAGTTTTACGAACTAATAACAGCAGAAATGCGTTACTTCTGAGTGCCACAAAGAGTCCTCAGAAATAAGTCTTGTCGCTGATTCTAACATAGAGACAGTAAATTAGTTTGTAGTTAGGGCATTATGGGTGGCAAATTAATTTGTACCATTAGCAGNTTCCTTTGAATTTTTGTAATGTCTTCTACTTAGGGCTGTTTCCGTATCACCCCGACAAACAGCCCGACTTCCCATCGTCAGCATTTTTGGAGGAGTTGCAACTCCTCCCCGCGACTGCATCCGTTCTGCGGTGGTATGACTCACGGCAAATTGCAGCCGCGGCGCGCACTTGATTGTACGCACTGTATAACCGTTCACTACCTTTTCTCTTTGCACTGATTAAAATGTTCATTTTGAGAAGAATAATCAGGGTCTGTAAATTTTGTTTTCGCCTGTACATATGAAATTTGATGAGAAGTATGATGAAGGGATATAGAAAATGTTTATGTAATTGCAAGTGGATTACCGTCACCAGCAGGTAACACTTTAGGGGCAGTGATTATACTGCTCTGCAGCGCAGCAGTATAACGAGAAGTGCAAAATCCACTCTCTCTCAACATATATGAACATATATTAACAATTATGAACAAAGTACACAATAGAAGATTTCTGTATACTGATCTGTGACGCTATGTATGCGGGTAGATATATACAGTGGAACCTCCTTACTCGTAATGCGAAACACTCGTTAAGCGAAACAAGTTTTCCCATTTAAATTAATGTAAAATACGATAATGCGTTCCATGCCGAAAAAATACTCAAACAATTTAATGTATAACGTTTATTCAAAGAAAATTATATATACATTGTTAAGGAGCGTGAATCATCTTCATCTTTTCTTCTGTGCGGAATGAACCAACCTGGAATGCGAATTCGATT
>NW_019732377.1:51676-98513 GCF_002891405.2 Cryptotermes secundus | reverse complement strand
TTTCATTTCTACGGTTATTTTTATTCTCTTATGGCTGTCTTTTTGCGGCCTTTTCTTCGGGGACATTTTTTCAAGGATTATTAAACTTTGCACAAAAAAAATCACAAATAATATGTCTGAACACAAGTTTGGAGAAATGTGTGATCACAAGCGACACTAAGATGCTAGCGGCACGAGTGCTAAACACAGACTGATGTAGCAAGCGCACAATCCGGGACTTCCCCTCTTGTCACTCGTTATGCGAGTCATTTTTTGACAATTTTTTTCGTTATGCGTATTACTCGTTATGAGAGGTGCTCGTTAAGCGAGGCTCCACTGTATATATATATATATATATATATATATATGCACACAACGTTTCAAAAGAGCCAGCTGCCTCCAAATTCGGAATAGAGCATGGAGACTCTAGGATTCATCGAAATATCGGTAAATATTGTGACATATCAACGCATTATCGGACAACGTGCACCCCTTCTTCATTCGGCGGAAGTCCGAAATGGACACTAATCTTCCAGAACATGGCGGACACCAGGAGGAATCCCCACCAGTTACTGAAAGGAAGGTAGCTCTATAGTTCCCTGTATGGGATGTACACAGAGGCGCTACACGACTTGACAGTCCTCAAAGCGAGCGCTGCCAAAGGGGAAACAGCCAAGCCCACCATTACTTCGCCTCGATCTTCTTCGCCCCACTGAAATAAATTGAAATGGACGAAGACCACGTAGACGAGAAGGACGACACGACCGAGCTTCGGCAACATCAGTTGCCTTCGAGATAGCCAGGCAGGTGCGCCACATCCCTGTGCAATAACCTCTCAAGTAAACTGATGCAACTACAAAGGAAACTTTGAGTTCCGTAACATCAGAAATGGGACCAGAGTTGTTACGAAAGACATGGCCGGGTTTTCAGCCATCCGCTTTCACTTCTAGAGCAGTAACCTCCCACTCTTCACCTCCTATCGCAAATCCTAGAAACCTATTATGGGCTGTGATACGGCATCTTCTAGGCTGACCTCCTGCAGAGGATATCTCAGATGGACTGGGGGACCTTGGCTTTCATGTTATTAGCGCCAGAAGAATGTCTACCATCCGTCGCTCACCAGCAGAAGGAACAACAGTAAATGTTCCACTATATTCAAACTGATGAGCCGTTGTCATATTGCAGTCAGGGCAGAAGCGTACAAAGCCCAGACTGGTCTCACACAGCGTTACAGCTGCCAACAATTCGGCCATGTCCGGGCTAACTGCAAGCAACCTCCTCGTTGTATGTGGTGTGGGGGCAGTCACCTGTAAAAGGAGTGCCCGAAAAGGGCAATACATTATCGACACTGACGTGCTGCAACTGCAAGCTGTTGGACGAAGGAGAACTTCATCCCTCCAACTATTGAGGTTTTTTTTATTGCTAGTGGGATGGGACTAAGTCCCTTGTACTGCGGCCACTTTTGGCCTATTGTACCAGCCCGAGATGATAGATGAGGGTGATTGTGGAGCAATTAGTGGAATGAAGATTGGCAGGGGAAACCGAAGTACTCGGAAGAAACTTGCCTCAGCGCCACTTTGTCCACGACAAATCCCACTTGACCAGACCGGGGGTCGAACACGGGCCGCAGCGGTGGGAAGCCAGCAACTAACCGCTTGAGCTATGGCGCGGCTCAACTATCGAGATTGCTGGCACTCCAGTGTCGAGATGGGAAAGAGAAAGTCGCAGAACGGGAAGTTTGTTCTCTTCCAGCCACACCACTCCAGGACTACACTTTGCTGCGGCGCTAAGCAGGAACACGAAGCAACAGCAGCAGTCTCAGCAGCCCTAATTTTCACAGGCCTGCTCCTCCACAGTGGGAGAAATGAGTGTCCCTCTTCACCTGAAGCAAAATCAACAAATACCTAATCAGTCTCATAAAGCAAACAGTTCGTCTCTGAACGACATGTTGACAGTAGTCGCAACGACATTTCAATACATCATGACAGAGCTCAATGGGGCCGAGTCAGAAGAAGACAGAATACTGTCCATCGCAAAAAATTATATTAAGTCTCAAAGAAAATTGGCCTCTAGATGACATATGCGGTAAATATGACTGCGCTGGCGAGGGCCACAACAGTTGTAAACGACAGACTCGTCCTCTCGTCAGAGAGGGCGCCTTACGTTAACAAACCCGAAACTGTCTGAGAGTAATTCAAATCTGGCCTTGGGCTCCAGATGGGTGCTTCATACCAAGATAGACTGGCCGATTCATTGTCGTTGCCAGCCAGCGAATACCATTGGACACGGAAATCGAGGACACTACACCACTGGAAGCCGCTACCCAGCAGCGCAAAGAAGCCCATGTCTGAGATCACTATTTTGCGTGTGATAGTGTTTTATAAAGTGTAGGTACGAGTTGTTTAAATGTTCAATTAATCCGATCAAGAATACAAACCTCATCTATAGTCCCACTCTATCTAGTGATAGTGTAATAGACAGTCACCTTCACATGATGCAAATAGGGGTGTTGAAGAACTGGCCACTGAAAATTATAACACTCCTAATCATACTAGATTTATTTGGAACATGTCAGGGCCATATAAAATATGCCTAAAATTTACAGCGAATAATTTGGTTTCATCATGCAGATTATTTCTCCTGGTCACGCATTTATGACTTCATATTCCGTTGAAGAAAATACCTTGATAATAATTACATAGTTTATCCAGATATCTTGCTAAGTAACTCGCGGTATTGGATTTTCTTGAGCAGCTACTCAACAGGTCAGAAATTTCTCCTCCTTATAGAAGCACTTTACACTGAAACTCATGGTTAGATCATTTCCTCGGCCAGTTGAATCCAATCTACACTTCGAACCCTATTTCTTTAAGGTCCTTACTAATATTACCCATACGCCTACGCCTGGATTTCACAGGTTGTTTCATCCCTTAAAGTTTTCCGACAGAAACGTTGTATTCAGCTCTCCTTGTCTTTACGCTTGGTATGTATTCACTGACGTCATCATTCTGTAATTAATCACCCGAACAATATTGCAGGAAGAACATTTAATTACAGTGTTCCCTGTCGCGAAATGTTTATGTCATTTGTGCTTCATGTCACTTAGTTTAAAATATGTCTTCTATTTTATACTCACAAATAATAATTTAATATTTAAATATGCTACCTCACTTCAGAATAAAAGGTCGGGTTTCTCTGTCGTATTCTGCAAAGATGTTGTATTTGTATATATTTTCTTTCTGAAGTATTTAAGTACCGCACACGACAATGAAAGGTTCCGAACTGAATGATAGTCACAATAAAATCAGCTCTTAAATTCAATTGGAACAGCGTTCCTCGCCAGTAATTTCGTTTTAAAATCGTGTGTCTTACAACATTCGTACTATATTAAACGGCTCTAATGGTGTTTGCACCATAAAATCTCTCATTACCTTGCTGATGTTGTTGGTGGGGGTGTTGAAACGGGTCTAGACGGTGTTGTTTTCACTGCCATGATGTTCATGGAAAATTTCATTAAAACCATTCTGTTATTTAATCAGGTCTCTAATATTGTGTCGAGGAGTATATTACGTTCCCTTGGAAACCTACAGTTCTTTTTTTTTTTTCAGTAATGTACGTATATACATATTTACTGCTTGAGATGTTGAATATTTTAATTCTTGTAGAAAGAACAGGCCCAAAGCTTGGCCTGTAATATTGACGACCCTGATGTTGACTTCCTTATTTATTGCATCTCGTAGATAGGATCAAATGGCAATGTTTCGGTTTCTATTCTAGAAATGCCCGTTTCGAGTCCCGGTCGGGACACCAACTGTACTGAATGAGGAGTATCGTGGATTTGTTCAATCATTTCAAATATATGCATTGTTAGTACTTCACATTAGGCGACCGCCGCTTCCCCTCTAATTCATTATTCACTACCCATCGCTGCTTTAGGCGCTTTGCCTAAGTTACCGATTGTGTCGCTACGTAAGACCTAATTAAATGAATGCTGTACTTATTTCCATTTCTGTGCACATTGCTGCCAATATATTAGAACTTTGGCCTAATGCACTCTAAACCTAAAATATTTTTCTTTAAATTATCTAACTGAAATTGTTTCGAGTAAGTATTCTACGGAGTCAAATGGGATAGACCATATTATTTAGCTTACTAGAACCGGAAAGACAGAGACCAGTTGGAATACGTAGGCTTAGATTGGGATAATATTAAAATGGATCTTTCAGAAACAGGACGTGACGATATTGATTGTGTTAATCTGTCTCAGGTTAGGGACTTAGGACGAGGTAATGAACTTTCGGGATCTGTAACAAGTTAGGAATTTCTGAACTAGATGAGACACTGCTAGCTTCTCCAAGTACACTGTATTCCATGGAAATTTCATTTTAAGTAAAAATACTCTAGTGCAGCCCTGTCCAACGCGGCGCCCGTGGTAATTTTTCTGGCGCCCTCCGTAACCACATATAATTCTGTCGATTTTTAATATTAATTCAAATTGTAAGACAAGAGACATTTTTGAACGTCTGAGTACTGTTAAATATTTTCGAAAAATATTATTATTAGTATTATTATTATTAGTAGTAGTAGTAGTAGTAGTAGTAATAGTGTGTGGTGGCGCCCGCACCTCCATGCCCGAGTACATGAGAATGTTGGACAGAACTGCTCTAGTGGGAAACACCTTGAAGTGTAAAGTGAAGTTAGATATTTCTTGTTTCATCCTTCACTCCTTTTCTTCCTTTCCAGTTTCCATTTCAAACCATTTTCCGGTTTCTTCTCTTGCCTTCTTTAAAACAGCCAATTAAATAAAAATATTATTCCTCAGGTAAGACTGTTTTGAAATTACCAGCTCTGAGAATACGGGAGAACAATTATTCTTATGTGGGAAAGATATTAGATATATACACACATACAAACACAACAAGCAAACAGATTCGTAAGCCGTATAAGTAACAAACTACTAACTAACTAAATGATTCCTTTCAGCTTAGTCCTTCTTTAGAAGCAGCCAGTAACTGAGCTGCTCAAGATTTTCCTAGCATTTTATTGAACCCGAAAGTTCAATACCTTTAACTACTGATCCTCATCCTGAGCCAGATGAATCCATTACATAAACCCCAGCTTATTTCTCTAAGATCCATCTTAATATTATCCTTCCATTTACGTTTTCCGAGGTCCTGCGTAACATTTTGTAAGAGACTGTTTCTGTTGTAATGTGGAGTCGTCAGCCCCGTACCAAGCCCACCCCTTGTTGGTCTCATTTGATACCTGACTTGACCGCTTGGAGCGCTGGCCTCAGGCAGTTGCGAGCTGCGAGTCACGTTTCTGACCCATTCCTCTGGCATCAGTGAACAGAGTTGCGGCTCTCCCGTTCATGTAACCGCCACGTACTAAGTCGGATGAACTTAATGCAAAATTAAATTCATAACTCTTTATTAATTTAGTGCTTTTACAGATTTCCGGCGTCAGTAATACAGATGTGGTGTTCAGATGGAAATTTAAATGAAAGCAAATAAAATTAAACTTTCTGCCCAGTGTAATTTTTCTGTTCATCTAAGATAGCCTGTGTTCGGTAAATGGTGAATGGTGTAGTTTCACTGTCGTTCAGTGTACACCTTTTGGTATCCTCAGTCTGTCTAGCATATGAAGACAGTTATGGAACCTTATCAACGTTTACGATTTGAAAAGGCCTGTCCTAATGGTCCATAGGCAAAGGTAAAGCTACCCCTGTAACAGGCCGTGAAGGCCCACAGGGTTGTGGGACGTCGAGTCTCACATTTCCTAGACAATCGGTTCAGAAATGGCGGTAAGGTTGTCAGTCTTACGCACCGGTCGCCCTTTACGCCCCCAGGAAAATAAGTGGTACTCATTTTTGTTAGAAGCTGAGTCGACCTCAAGGTCATAGTGCGGCTGGAAAATTTAGGTCAATTGAAAAATCCAATTACCTCATCGAGAATCGAACCCGCAACCTTACACCTTGTAGCATAGTGCTCCAAATACTACGTTACCACGTGTCCTCCCCCCCCACATGGGCCATGCGTCCATTTTTATATTTAGGCTAATCAAGTTCAGACGTAGTTCCTGAGTTGTAAATCCGTTTCAAAGAAGCGGATAGTGAAAACTAGCGGAAACAGACTGAGAAGACTATTGTGCAGTTATTGTAAATCGTATAAATCATTAGTAGTGTAAAATTATTTATAGTTACGACTAATGAAGGTCCAGTAAACCGATTCACCATTCTAAACCCGCGTCTTAAGCTGATAACCCACTTACGCGACTAGTTGCGAGTGGCTAGCCGCAGCAATGGGTTATCAGCCTAAACTGCAATTGAATAATTGGCCTCGAGCAACTCGGCAGCCGCGTCGCGTTAGTGGGTTATGCACCATATACATTAATACAACCAACGGACGCGCGCGGCAAAGAGCAGCTAGCCGCTCGCGACTAGACGCGTCAGTGGATTTTCAGCCTTAATCACTAATACACGCGACAGTGTGTGTGGCATCGCGCACTGCCAACGGCGTCACCCAGACGTAGACTCATGTATCTGACCCAAGTTATTTGTTGCTTACGGCCATATAACCGAAGGATACGTGAAGATTAGTAATAACGCCCGAGAATGTGGCTTTAATTCTGTTCGTGTGTTGTCACATCTTATGATTGTGGGAGATGTTGCATTCATCTTCAGGGTTGAAGTCTGCGACTAAGACGGAGGTAGGCTCTGTCTTTGAAATAACGGAGTCGTCTCCCACCGTCTCCAAGGACGTCGTAAATGTCAATAACTGACCACTGTGAAATACTAATAACTGCAACTCATATAGGCCTATTTGTCTACGAGCTGGTACGTTCTAAGAAAATCCTATTAATTTGTACAATTTTAAGGTATATTAACACACGAAAGTTTATCACAGCGGCCACGCGGTTTAAGGTATGAACTGTCTTCGCTCACTCGAACACTGGGATCGTGGTTTAGAATCCCGCTCAAGGCATGAATGTCTATGTATGTTTATTCTGTGTTTATANAAATGTTAGGAGGTTCCGTTAAGTGGCAAGTTCAACATTGAAATTTTACATCAATCCTCGTAGTATCGTTGATGAATGGAAGTTAAAATTAAAAATTAGGATAACTTGTAATGGGAGTTATATCAAGTTTAAAGAACGCCTGTAAATTTTTAAAAATGATTATAGGGTGTCACCAGCTCAGATACAAGGACAAGATTTCTGAAGTCTCTCTCCTTTTAACGTAAGGAGAATGATTCCAGCTCTTACTTTAAAAAGTTAGCATAAAAGTTTAAAACTTTCCCACCGGCTCGAATAAATGAACAGAATGGTGATAAGTCCCTTCCTACATGCTCGCAGCGAGTAGAGTGTTATACACTGTGCTGTTTCAGCTGCAGAGGTTACATTGTGTCGAACGAACTGGCAAGACGATCATGCGCTGAATAGGTGAGGATTCAAAAAGGGGAGGTCTAATCTCTTTGAGCGTATTATGCCTGTAATCGTTACCCTCGTATTATCCTTCATCTCCTTCTTGGCTTCCAGATAATTCCCCCACCAGAATTCTGTACACAAATCTCGTTCTCTTATCCGAGTTCAGTGCCCTACGAGTGGGGGTGAAACTTATTCCTTTCCCCAAAGGAAGAACGTGGATCAATGTGTTTGAGAACAGAGTGTTGAGTAGAAAGTCTCTTCTACCTTGTAGAGAATATGTAACAGAAGAATGGAGTAACTTACACAATAAAGAGCTTAATAATTATCACTCTACATGAAATATCACTTTTTTTTTTTCAATGGCTCTTCCAACCTATTCAGGGCCCAGGCCTCTTCAGTTCCGTAATCATTTTTTACAGACGGTAGAACTCTTTGGACTAGTGATCAGCCTGTCACAAGGCTTCTGCCTAAACACAGGACAACACAAACACAGAGTAAACGCATACCCACCCCAAACATCCATGCCTTAATTTAGATTCGAACACGCGATTACATCCTCCGAGCGGGCGAATGGGGTTCATGCCTTAGACCGTGCGGCTACTGTGTTCGGCTGCGTGAAATATCACTAGACTGAAGAAAGCAGTCTTCTGGGATGCGTTGTCGTGTAGAAGTTGTATTAACCGACGTTTCGGATGAACGTATCGCCTCCGTCTTCAGGGTAGAAGAAAAAAGAAGAAAATCATCGAGCGAGGAACCAGTTTGAGCAGGTGTTAACAGACTAACATTAGTTAGAATAACTGATTAGTTTGTTAGCACCTACTCACGCTGGTTCCTAGCTCGCGGATTTTCTTCTTTTTCTTCCACCCTGAAGATTGAGGCAATACGTTCATCCGAAATGTCGGTTACCACAATAGCTACACGGCGCCGCATCCCAGAAGACTGCTTTCTTCATAGTCACCGCCGAGAAAACCTCAAATCTTACATATCTAGACTGATCAAATAAAGGAAGGGTCAATGAACAGGATATGATACAAGCATGGCGATCGGCGAAATGCACATGTAATATCTTATTTAAAAATAGGTCAAGGGAATGGACCAGTCGATAGAGCTAGACGATGAATAATCTCCAGAAACATAATAAAGTAAATTAAAAAGTAAAGCTATCCCTGTGACAGGCCGTGAAGGCCCATAGGGTTGTGAGACGTTGAGGGTCCCACATTATCTAGACAGTCGGCTCAAAGATGGCGGTAAGGTTCTCACCTTACGCACCGGCAGGTCGCACTTCACCCCCCAGGAAGATTCCTGGTGCTCATTTCTGTTAGAGGCTGAGTCGACCCCATTTGTACTAATGTATCATCATCAGAGACTTTTAGATTATATGGATTCATCTGGCTGAAGTTATGGGTCTGACGGCAGACTCTTGTTAACAAGTAGTGAATGAACTTTCTAGTTCCACAAATATCGTATAATTTCTTATACACCTGAGCGACTAATGGCTTCTCAACGTGTAACTTTTTCCATGAAGTGGATTTTTTGGTTAGCTATGAATGTCTCATGATGATTACTTTGATTGTCAAGAATTCTGCCTTTGGGAATACACGGCGTTATATTAAAGAATTGCCGGTCACAATGACTGAGCTGTCTAATGCATGAACTGTCTTTGATCCTTCGAATGCTGAAATCGTGGGTTCGAATCACACTCAAGGCATGGATGTTTGTTGGGTGTCTGCATTTATTCTGTGTTTAGATAGGGACCTTGCGACGGGCAGGTCTCTCGTCCAAGAAGTTCCACCGTCTATGAAAAATGATTACGGGACTGAGTGGGAGGCCTGGACTCCGAATGGGCCGGAAGAACCATTGTGGGACAAAAAATCCCAAAAGTTAAATCCCTTCGTAATCACGGCTATGAGAACACTAAGTCATATATTTTTATCATTTGCCAATTTAATCACTAATGCATTTAAGCTGAGAAATCTTACAGATGAGGTGGAAGTAGAATCGCCATGAATTATGATAATTACGATAAAATATAATAAAGTCACTTGATAATCCAGTCTGATATTCGATGTACTATCAGAGGCTACAGAGTTAGATTTAAGTCGCATCTGGGCTCTTTAATGACAGGAGATTTCTCTGTTCCCATTAACCGTTTGTCATTTATTGTATAATTAATCATTATTTGTCCAGTACAAGAGCAAATATACGTTGTAAAACGTACTTAACTCATGGTCTGCGTTCACAGTGAAACCTGTCGAGATACAGCGTCACAGCATGTCAGCCAGTCTCTAAAAGTTCGATTCTAAGAGCAGAAGCTGGATGTCCTACTATGGCTGTACTATCAAATTGTTTTGTGATTCCTAACTGCACTCTTCTCCGTAGGTCTCTGTTCTCTTACCGAACATGCGTAGTATACTCACTCGAAAATGTTACAAGCAGAAATCTTGATTCCTCAATAAAGAATGAAGCTTGCTCGTTAATTTTAACTTAAGTTTTTCTATCCTCAATTCTATTTCTCATTGAGAAGATGGAAAGAGCTTTTATGAATTCTGTATTCATTAAAATGCTATCCCTGGAGACTGAATACATTATTATATTCGATAAAACCAAATGTGGAAAATATATGATACATATCTAATTTAACGAGTTATCCACTTAAAAATTATTACCAACTTACCTATTACCTTTACACAGCACCAGATTGCGGTGCTTCTTCATGTTGCGCAGGATGTAGGTATTTTTATAAGCAGATGCGTGTTAGAGGAAATTTAAATAGAAATATACCTCTCCCCGTATACACAATGCTGATTCCATTTTCGTTATAGACGGGAGTAGAATGGAGGAAAAGGGTATAGAAGTGAATAAATAAGTGAAGACGAAAAAGAAACTCCGTGGCCTGTAGTACGCCAGCGAATTATACCGACCGAGCGATCGCCAATTGTCGGCGAAGTTAGTGCCAACTTTAGCGGATAGAGCGTTTCGCGTGGTCGGCGTAACAGATCCTCACGGCCGTTAATCTTGGTTTTTTAGATCAGAGCCGTTATTTGATTGAAATAGTTCCTCAGTTATCCTCACGAGGCTGAGTGGACCCCGTTCCAGACCCACTACTTCTCAGAAAATCTGGTAGGGCCGTGAATCGAACACGGAACCTCTGGATCTGTAGCTATGAACTCTGACCACTAGAATACAGAGAAGTGAGTAAATTGAAATTAACTGTATTTCTGTATTTTCACGAGTTGGCTTAACGGAGTGTTTGAAATTTTCAAGCAATCATTACCAGCTACCAAATTCTCACGAATGACATCGAACTCATGACTGCAGTGAACTGCCTCTAACTGTTGGGTTTGGCCCTCTAGAGTCCAGAGCACGCGACACTCCTACAGGCCCTTCCATTCGCATACATAGGACGGGTAGGACAGCACCAACCGCTCTTTCTGTTAGCTTCGAGTATATCCCCAATTTTGTTGTTGGATTTCTGTGTTCCATGTTTCCAAGTTCGACAGGACTTTTTGAATAGCGAGTGAAGTGAAAGTAAAGTTTCTACAAACAGAGAACTTTCCCTTGTTACTTCGTGCGGTTCGAGATTCACGGAGCACTGTTGTGGCTGTGAGTAGTATCGTACATCTTGTGGGATGAGGTACAGAAATGTACACACGTTCCCCCGAAACGTGAGTAAGCTTCTACGAGACTACATGACTTAGCATTCCAGAAGACATTAATCTTCAACCCTTTTTTTATTGCTAGTGGGGTGGGACTAAGTCCCTTGTACTGCGGCCACTTCTGGTTTATTGTACCAGTCCCAGATGATAGGTGAGGGTGATTGTGGAGCAACTGGTGGAATAAAGATTGGCAAGGGAAACTGAAGTACTCGGAGAAAACCTGCCCCAGCGCCACTTTGTCCACCAGAAATACCACTTGACCAGACCCGGGGTCGAACCCGGGCCGCCGCGTTGGGAAGCCAGCGACTAACCGCTTGAGCTATGGCACGGCCCTTTCTTCAACCCTTGTTATTGATTGTACATGGAGGAAATCATATGCTACTCCAATTCACAGGGTTATCAGTAATACGCCTGTATCTCACTTTCCTCAGAAAAATATTCCATGGTCTCAAAGAAAGTGAAACATATGTTCTACTGATTGTCGTATATACGTGGTAGAGTCATTAAGTTCTTGGACTGTGGTTTTATCGCACCATATTACAAGGTATTCACATATACTTACGCAGATCCACATAGGCCCTCAAATAGTTGCCGTTGCCCGCTGTGCAAGTCTGCCAACGTTGATATAGCTGTCGAAAACATTGCCGAAACATATTGGCAGTAAATTCCCGTACGACGCCTTGCGGTCATTCCACGAACTTATTGACTGTGGCAGTATATGTAACACACTAGGCTGCCCGAAACTTAAGAACGGTATTTCATCTCCGTTCTTGTGGGTGAACTGAGAATATTGAGCAGCGGTAACGGTCTAGATTTATATTCGGGACGCACCTGTTTTGAATCTCCGTCGGGAGGTTATTGATGTTTTTCTTCACTCCCTCCAGTTCAATATCGGGGTAGTACCGCAGTAAGACCACGATTGCTTCCTTATAAATCATTTCCCTTTCATCAGCAATCCTCTCATTCTGCGCTATGTAAAGGAGATCTAAAAGTCTGTGACGGTGGTACATTGGTACTAATATTATGTGTCTGGGCATTATCCATCGTCTTGTCTTCATCTTGGTGCTGGCATAGGTGTCCGGAGATAGAGACTAGCTCTATCGATTGGGCCCAAATGAGTAGGTTTTACCTGAAGACGGAGACAGGATTCGGTCTCCGAAATGTTGTGTTATTTTTGGCTTATGCACCCCATCTTGGAGCTGGCATAGGTGTCAGGAGATAGGGACTAGCTCTATCGATTGGGCCAAAATGAGTAGGTTTTACCTGAAGACGGAGACAGAATCCGGTCTCCAAAACGTTGTATTTTGAAAAATAAACAAGACGTTTTTAGATAAAGACAAGACGATGGATAATGTCCAAAAGCTTAATATTTGTACTGCACTATGCAGGCTGTGTAGTCGGTAGTCTGTATAGGCTGTACGTGTATATCATCTTAAAACGTATCACAAATAAATTGTGTTAGGAGATTGTTTCAATATAACTACTTTGATACATTTATTATTGTGGCATGACGTCTCAAAGCAGAAATATGACCATCTGCTGTGCAGGGCTTCTCTGAGCACGTTCCCGTGGCAACGCGGAATAGACGGCTGCTGGACAAAGCATTACCGTGGTAACGGATATGCAGATATCTTTCCTTCTGATTTTCTCACCAATATCTTAAATGCATTCCTCTTTCACCAATTCCTTCTACATACCCTGCCCATCTCATCCTCCTTGATTTGATCATTCTAATTATACTTGGAGAATAATAGAAGCTATGAAGCTCCTCATTATGTAGTTTTCTCTAACTTATCGTCAATATCATATCTCTCCGGTCCAGATATTCTCCTCAGCATCCTGTTTTCAAACACCTTCAGTCTATATTTATCCCATATTGTCAGAGACCAAGTTTGACACCTATAGAGTAGTAAGTAAAGTGAAGGCATCCCTGTAACAGGCCTTGAAGGCCCATAGGGTTGCGAGATGTTGAGGTTCCCACATTTCTTAGACAATAGGCTCATAGATGGAGGTAAGGTTGTCAGCCTTACACGCCAGCCGCCCTTTACCCCCAAGAATATTCCAAGAATATCCCTGGTACTCATTTCTATTAGTTTCTGAGTCGACCCCAGGGCCATAGTGCGCCTGGAGGGATTATGTAAATTGAAAAAATGCAATGACCTCATCGGTATTCGATCCCGCGACCTTCCGGCTTGTAGCATAGTGCCTCAACCAACTACGCTACCGCTTGCCCCCACACCCATACAGAACCACAGGCAAAATTATACGTTTGTACATTCTAATTTTTATGTTTTTAAACAGCAGACGAGAAGAATAAATGTTCTGGACTGCATGGTAACAAGCATTACCCGAGTTCAGTCTCCTCTTAAATTCCTCCTGAATCAGGTTTCGATCTGTTATTGTCGTTCCCAAATATCTGAACTGTGTCACATTTTCAAACCATCTGTTACGTACCTTCATGTCGTGATTTTGCTCTACAACTCGGTGACGAGACAGCAACAAATGCTTAGTTTCCTCCAGGTCTACTTCTAGAACAACCTCCTTACTAGCTTCAAATAAAATTCCAAACAAATATACAGGAAGATTTTTCAATAATCTTTTATTACTTGTATACTTAAAGAATCTTAGTATTAGGACTAGCAGCTTCTCCGTGGAATTTATTCACAGTAGTTTTGGAAAAATGAGGTTTGCAGGAAACTACGGAGCTGCTTGTGTCACGTTACCATTTTTCTTTTTTTCTGATAATACGTCACAGTTCGATACCGTATTCAGTAGGCCTTTTGAGTAGCAGCTTACTGACATTTTGTGCGCCATGTTCTCTCAAAGTATCGGAGTTATATTGGATCCGTTGGCTACATATCCCACGGATGGGGCATTAGGGTCATCGCCTGCAACATTATCAAACTGGTCGTAATATTGGCTCGGTCACTAGTCGGGTGGACCCAAACTGCAGCTGTAACAGTTCTTATAAAAAAGAAGAATGTTGCGTGTTCTACAGAAACAGCTAGCCTTTGTGTTCCTTACTTAACTCTACTTCGAATACTACTGTAAGATATGGATTGGCCGCGCCATAGTTCAAGTGGTTAGTCTCTGGCTTCCCACCGCGGCAGCCGGGGTTCGATCCCGGTTCTGGTCAAGTGGGATTTCTGGTGGACAAAGTGGCGCTGAGGTAGGTTTTCTCCGAGTACTTCGGTTTCCCCCGCCCATCTTCATTCCACCAATTGCTCCACAATCACCCTCACCTATCATCTGGGGCTGGTACAATAGGCCATAAGTGGCGGCAGTACACGGGACTTAGTCCCACCTCACTCGCAATAAAAAAGATATGGATAATTACTTGAAAAAGAAATAATGACAGACAAGTTTCTTATAGATGTTTTCAAAATATTTTTTAAAATGATAAGAATTATCCTCTAGTATGTCAATTTGAACTCTTTGTTATTATGTAAGATTTGAGGCTTTCACGGCAGTGACTATGAAGAAAGCAGAGTCTGCTTCTACCGGTTCTCACGGTCTCTTCGCTTGCTGATTTCTTATATTTTTTCTTCTACCCTGAAGATGGAGTCGATACGTTCCTCCGAAACGTCGGTTAACACCACATATACACGGTGCCAAATCCCAGAATACTGCTTTCTTCTCTTTGTTATTAATTGGTTAAACAGCTCATTTTTTTAAATTATAAGATTTATCCTGTGAGGTGTCAGTCTGAGCTTCTTGCTATTGTTTGCTGCTTCGTTAAATTACAAGGTTAATATGTAGAAGTGTAAAGAAACTACATTATTCAGGTAGTTACAACTTAATCAAATGTAAAGAGGGAGAATAATGCACGCATATACAACTATTCATTTTGACCAGGTGGGTTCTTATAATTTCTTAATTCTGTCAGTTAATTCTGAACTTGACCAGGAAAGTGGGTCTGACTTTTAGAAGCCATGGAACAGTATAATGATTGTAATAATATATAAGTAATACCTTGTTTAAATTATATACTCGTATTATACAATCTATTTTATAATATAAATTAGCCTGAATAGTGTGAGCCCCGGCGGAGGCAAGAATTTTCACTTTTCCATGTCGTCCAGGCCAGTTCTGGGACCCACCCAGCCTCCTGTCCAATGAGTACCAGGAGTTCTTTCACCGGTAGTAGAGCGGCCGTGACGTGAAACTGACCACACACCTCTATCTAGTGCCGAGGTAAAGAAAATGTGGATCTATATATCCACTCCCCCGCACTTCTTCATGGCGTAGTGCTTAATTAGTTAAGCGCAGGGATAACTTTACCTTTTTTTTCCTCGGCGCTACAGCCTTAGTGGGCCTAGCCCTACCTCCACGAAACTCTCCGTTCACTTCGGTTTTTCTAGATCTTAGACAACTGGTAGGACTCCTTGGGCGGGTGATCAGCTCATCGCAAGGCCTCTACCTGTACACAAACACAGAAAACATACACAAACATCCATGCCCTGAGTGGGATTCGAACCCACGATCCCGGCTTCCGAGCGAGCGAAGACAGCCTTAGACCGCTCGGCTACCGTGACCGGCCAAATAACTCGAAGAGCTGTATCGATACACCGATAGTGCTCTGTGAAATGGATATATAGATATGGGAATGGGACAGATTTACAGGCAGCACTGCGGGATAGAGATGTGTCACCTTAACAGAGGGACCGGCCAACTTTACCTTTTACCTTTCGTAATATGATCAAGTATTATTTCAGTAATATTTATTTTAAGAACGACAAAGACAAATAATTTATATTTCGCTAATTTTAAGCGCTTATTACTCTTTAGACTATCCTCTCTGTGTAACAGAATGAGAATCTTGCCATTCGGGCAGCATATGATTTATAAGTGGGCGGGGTTCTCATGTGCAGCAAAATCTCAAGCCTGCTGTTTCGAGATGTGGGCGGTTCCTTACGCCCCGTATCTTATACATTACATGCCACCTCATGCATAATGAACACTAGCACACGTGTGCGTGTAGGATGTTTCCGAATGGGAGATGTAAATATCAAGGGAGTAAGTACACACCGCTGCCCCATCAGAACAATCCCGATGTACTCATTTGTTTCCGTAATGACTGTCCCTGTGTGCTCTCTGTACGTGACTCGTGCTCCAGGGATTGATAGACTCCTAACGATCACAGTTAACTGCTTAGAGTCTCCATCACCTACGGAAAATACGAAGCAGGGGGCTCAAAATTAGATGCAAATTTGGTTCGTTTGGCCAAGGTAATTAATATTAAAGTGATCAAGAATTGGGTAACTCTGCTGCTACTCGTCAGAATGTAGTCTAAGGCGACCCATACACATACGAGTCTGGCTCGCGAGTCCGACTCGGCTCGGGTTCCAATGAGCCAAAGTCGTCCGTGTGTGGGTCGCCACGCTCATACGTGTGTGGTGAAATTAATCCGAGCCCGGCTCCTCNGGGCGGGGGGGGGGGGAGCCAGTCTCGTACGTGTATGGGCCGCCTAACTCTTGCGAACATGGGTTTATGAGAAATGAAAAATAACTGCAGGGAAGAATTGAATAATTTATGTAATATTTCCCAATATGAAATACTGATAATATATGACTCTCAAAATGTGTGTAACAAAAAGGATGTATTACACAGAATTTAGGTTGTTATGTAAGATTTGAGGTTTCCGCCGTGGTGACTATTAAGAATGTCGTCTTCTGGGTTTTGGCATCTGACATTAAGGGAGGAACATAGACTATAGGTGTCTGAGAACAGGGTTTGAGAATATTTGGATCGTAGAGAGATGAACTGATGGGAAGTTGGAGAAAACTGCATAATGAGGAGCTTCATAACTTATGGTCTTCTCCAAATGCAATTAGAATGATCAAGTCAAGGAGAATAAGATAGACAGGACACATAGCAAGAATGGGTGAGAAGAGGAATGCATAGAATATACGTATCTTTTCACGTTATAATATTGGTGGGAAAACCAGACGAGCAGGGACCACTAAGATGTAGATAGATGGGTAATATTAAAATGCATGTTAGGGAGATAAGATGGAGTGATATTGACTGGATCGCTCCGGTTCAGATTAGGGATCAGTGAAGGGCTGTTTTGAACACGGTAATGAACCTTCGGGTTCCATAAACTGTTGGGAAGTAATTAAGTAGCTGCTTCTGAAGAAGGGCTCAGCTCCATGAAGTCAGTCAGATAGTACATTGAAACTGGTAACGCTTTGGCCTCATATATCAACATCGGCATTCCTTTCATGACAATATTTATTGAGCACTTTGTACCTTCGAAAGGTGTTACATTTTCTGTATCCATTGATAGTCCCGGATGATCGTGTATAATATATCCTTTCCTTTCCTTTCCTTTCCATGTATTCGTCTCCGTCTTCCGCGCAAACTTACATTAGAATTTTTAAAATTCAAAATTTAATTTTTAATTATTAAAACTCATAATTTATTTACTTTAGTTGTCCTGTTATCATAACAGCTTTCGGCCTACGAGGCCATCATCAGGTGCGTTACAAATTTTTGGTAAAACTGCTGCACTTTTCACAGCGCCACAACGCTTTAATCCAGTTTTATAATTCAATTCCAAATTCTGAAGTATAATTTCTTTTCCTTGGGCAGTTTATGTTGGTGGTTGGTGTATCTATTTTTTTTCCTTGGCACTACAGCCCCAGTGGGCCTAGGCCTACCTCCATGAGCTTCTCCGTTCACTTCGGCTTTTTCTAGATCATACACGTTCGGTATGACTCCTTGGGCGGGTGATCAGCTCGTCGCACGGCCTCTACCTGTACACAAACACAGAAAAACGCACACACACAAAGTAAACATCCATGCCCTGAGTGTGATTCGAAACCACGATCCCGGTTTCCAAACGAGCGAAGACAGTACATGTCTTAGACCGCTCGGCTACCGTGACCGGCTGGTGTATCTATAATATGTAGCAATTAGTTATGTTAATGTTTACGTATGGAATAAATTGATGTTTCCAACGCAGTTGAATGCGTCTTTGCTTCTTTTGTCTGCTGTGCGTATTTTGCTCTGTTGGGTCATGCGTATTTATAAGCATTCTCTATGTTGGTTCTGTTTATTATATGGTGGATACGAATTCGGTGCTGCTATCTAGTGTTTAATTTATGTAATGATTCAAACATCGGTTTATACGTGTATATATAAATATTTGTATCTTTCAAGTGAAGGTTGTAACCCGATATTTGAAACATTCCATTTAAGAAACACTAGATAGCAGGACACAGGACCAAACCCACCATATATAAAACAGAACCAATCATATACAGTAGAACGCTCATAACTACACAAGACAGAACAGAATAAAATACGAATAGCAAACAAAAAAGTAGGTACGCATTCAACTGCACTGAAAAAAACGAATATATTCAATGCATAAATAGTTACATAATTCATTATTACTTGTTACAGATACACCAACCACCAGCACAAATTGCCCACAAAAGGGAAATTATACTTCAAAATTTGTAATTGAATTGTAAAACTGGAAAAAGTTTTACGACGCTTTAGAAAGTGCAGCAGTTTCACCAAAATAATTTTATAGCCCTCGAGCATGGCCGTGTGGGCACAATCATATTGTGATAATAGGACAATATAAAGCGAATAAGTTAAAATTGTTAAAAAATAAAAATGAAATTTTGAATTTAAAAGTTCTAATACAATGGTATAGGCTGCACGAAAGACGGAAACGAATAAGTGGAAAGAATTCAGTGCAACAACGTGCTGAAGTACAATATTTTGCTTACCTTGCCCTAGGAGCTCAAATTATTTCAAGTTTTACCTGTCATCTATTCAAAATATATACACAAGTATGTAACACTGGAAGTTAAACCACTTCTTTTTATTTACTAACCTACAATTATAGTCCGCGCCATAGCTCAAGCGGTTAGTCGCTGTCTTCCCACCGCGGCGGCCCCGGGTTCGATCCCGTGTCTGGTCAAGTGGGATTTGTGGTGGACAAAGTGACACTAGGGCAGGTTTTCTCCGAGTACTTCGGTTTCCCCTGCCCATCCTCATTCAACCAATTGATCCACAATCACCCTCACCTATCATCTGGGGCTGGTACAATAGGCCAGAAGTGGCCGCAGTACAAGGGACTTAGTCGCACCCCACTAGCAAAAAAAAAACATCCTACAACTAATTCCTGTGTTTTATGTTTCAGGAATGTTCCAGACAGACGGTCAGAAGCTGCCGGGCACGATGTGCGACCATCAGTTTATCAGCAGTAACTACTCGCTCACGCATGGCCGGTTTTATTCTCCACGATACCCATCAAGCTACCCCAAGAACATCAAGTGTGCCTACAGGTTTCGCGGGAGGTCAGCCACATTCAATACTGTTTACTTACCTCCGTTACACTGTTTTCAAAATATACATATCACATATATGCTAACAATTTCGGAAAGATATTCTAAAAGGTTCTCATGATGGTGTGTGGCACTTAGATCACTGTGACTCTGGACTTCGTCCATAGTCCGGTATAAGTAAGTAAAGGTATCCCTGTAACATGCCGTGAAGGCCCATAGGGTTGTGAGATGTTGAGGTTCCCACATTTTCTAGGCAGTCGGCTCACAGATGGTGGTGAGTTTGTCAGTCTTACGTGCCGACCGTCCTTTACCCCCAGAAATATTCCTGGCACTCATTTCTGTTAGAGGAAGTCTGAGTCGACCATGGGACCATAGTGCGCTGGAAGGATTAGGTAAATTGAAAAAACAAATCCACCTCATCGAAATTCAATCCCGTGACCTTCCGGCTTGTACCATAGTGCCTCAACAAACTACTCTACCGCGTGCCCCCCCCCCCCATTGTCCGGTATTCTAAAAGAAAACAAGAACGCAAAATTTCTGAAACTGTACCTGTTTCCTTTCTCATGTGAGGGGATTGGAGATATTTACTCCATTGGGTCCCCTGCTAACCTTAGTCACTGGGAGGTTTTGGGTTTAATACTTTCTACCGGATCTAACAGAATAGGTTTCGCCCACTCTCTCATCTGAGAAAAGAAAAGAAATCCAGTTTCCTAAACGTTGTGTTCTTTAACGTACTGTAGAATAATGGACGATGGACAAAGTCCAAAGACCCCTACAATCTCGAAATTCGGGACTATATCCGGTAAGTTAAGGACGCGGTGTCAAATGCAGTATTGTGTGCCTTCAAGGTGAGAAGGTAATACATTTAGTATCATCATCATCATCATCATCATCATCATCAGTAATCTGTCAAGACGACAGGTCCACAGTCTCTTCCAAAACAATTCCTCCACTTAATGCGATCTAGAGCTTTCTCCTTCAAATGACAGTATCCTCTTCTGTCCCCAAGTTCATGCAGCATCTTCTTACGTCTTCTTCCTCGTCTTCTTGTCACTTCTATCCGTCCATCTATCTTTCCTTCGATAACTTCTTTTAGAAGGCAGTTTCTGTGTAAAACATGACCAATCCAATTAGCCTTCCGTCTTCTTATTTCGTGTATGATATTCCTCTGCTCACTGACTCTAATTAACACTTCTTCATTTCTCACATAATCGGTCCAACTGATCTTCTCCATCCTTCTCCAACACCACATTTCGAAACTTTCCAGATGTTTCTGATCTACTGCCCTAAGTGTCCATGTTTCAGCCCCATACAGAGCTATGCTCCAAATGTAGCATTTCACTAGTTTCTTCCTCAAATTTAAGTCCAATTTGCTGGTAAAAAGATTCTTCTTCTTGCTAAATGCAGCTTTTGCCATGGCAATCCTGGATTTAATTTCACTAGTACACCTTCCATCATCTGTTAACAAGCTACCCAAATATTTAAAACATTTCACATTCTCCACATTATACATTTAGTATACTGGGAATGTTTAGGGAGGATATTGTCGTAGCTACATTTCAAGTTGCCTACCCGAAATTCGTCTCAAATAACTGGGGAAACCAAGAGAATTTCAAGGCAAGGAAATCAGTTCCTCACAAGATTTCAGAAATATAATTCTGTACTATTAGACATGAACAGTGTCAACTGAATGTGTTGCGAACTTGGTTGAGTATCCACCAGAGATATCTGATTAAGTTTGGGTGGTGGAGGCTGTAGTAAAGCAGCACCCGTAAGTTGGTTCAGTTCTTTAGTTGCAGTACGCCAGCATTTCATCTGCGTTCACTGGTTACATTATCAGCTATTCCTGAGACATTTTATAACTTGCAACACAGCACCAAAATCCTTTCCATCCTTCATCTCGCACACGACGCAAAGGAAGGAAGCAGAAATCGAAATGTATTAGCTCCGAAATACAAAATTCAAGTATCACTACTATATCTACCTTCTCTACTAGCAATGTGAGAAAGTACAGTGAACAACACAATGACAGTAAACTGATTCGCCTTTCATACTTTTTCCAAAACTGAATGTAGAAATTTTGAAAGTGGTTGAGTTTTATTGGCCATCATCCAGAAGCTATCCATTTCATGAAAGAAACACGTAGATATATATTTTCGGCAGATTTTTCAATGTCTACAATAATTATTTAAAGAAATTTAAAAATATTTAACAGTAACACTTAGTGACCTTTCTTACTGTAAATATACATATAACACTAGTTTTAGAGGATTATTAACGCCGTCCAATGTGACTGATAAATGTTGTGGTTTTTAATCTTTCATCCTTAACATATTTCGGTCGGATCGACCATCTTCAGAAGGACATAGCCATTACTTAGGGAAAATGCTATTACAATGCCTTGTGCTATTGTAATATCATAGATATAAAATATTATATTATTTAACAATTACTAAGATGTGCATGAATTTGTTAAAATATTTGTAGATTAGTATAATTATCCTATTTACATAGTAATGTTTAAAAAACTTTTTGTTAGGATCTAGAAGCAGTTTGGTTCGTGTCTTTATACTTCTTCTCTTTAAAGGAAGTTGAGTGTATGTCACGTGGTGGTTCCGATCTATCAAGAAGAGGACTCTTTATTGTCGTTGTCCAGTTGTTCAGGTCACGCCATGCTGTTATAGTAATAATATTGTAGCACTTGCGAAATTTCGGGTACTGACTTTATTTCCATATGATTAAGGACAAGTTAGCCGGTCACAGTAGCCGCGCTGTCTAAGACTTTAACTGTCTTGTCTCTCTCGAACGCTGGGAACGTGGGTTCAAATTCCACTCAAGGCATGAATATTTGGTGTGTGTACGCGTTTTTTTTTTGTGTTTAGATAGCGGACTTGCGACGGGCTGATCAATCGCCCAAGGAGTCCTACCGTCTGTGTAAAATGATTACGGAAATGGATAAGAGGCCTGGGCCCTGAATTGGGTGGAAGAGCCATTGAGAAAAAAAGAGAGACAAGTTAGAACAAAATTCAACACGCAAATATCGTCTGATGTAGTGTGAATCATGTGAATACCAGGAACACCTATGCTCCGTTTCGAGACCAGACGTTTCCTCTTCTCATGTGTGGAGGGTGGAATTATTATTTATAATAAACATGTCTGTCATCCCTTGACACTTGAAACAAGCCATCTGAATAATTTTACATTAATCTGCAACAAGAGTTAAAGCACTCAACAATTCCTTTCGGCAGAATATCTCGGAACTAAACAATACAGTGACTCAATGTTATCAGGAAAGAGAAATTATACAAGAAACCGTATAATGCGCTACGGTACTTATGCTGAATTAGAAACTCAGTAATCTGAAACCTCTAAACAAGCCAAGGCCGAAATCTCGTCATATTACAGGGACTGGCTTATTTATCAACCACAAAGTGACTTTCAATGTTTCGAATGAAATGATAACATATAACGCTGTGCCACGCGAAAACAATATTTGAATTATTGTGTGTTGTTTTTCAGTTACAGAAAACTTGATCATTACAGCAAAATATAATTCGAAATTTTTACTTACGTCGTGATATTAATAAAATTTCTAGAAATATTATTAAATATATGAAAGCGTAACCAAACTTCTTGGTCCCCACATACACAGTCCGTCTACACAAGGAAACACAAAATAATCAAAATGATGGCGAAGGATTTGAATAACAAGCAATCGTACTAACATAAAACTGTAAGCGGCCTCCGTAGTCTAGAGGTAACGTTCCCACCTCATGACTCGTGGTACGTGGGTTCAAATACCCGGCGGAGGTCGTCGAATTTTTAAGGGCGGAAAAATTCAGGGAACAAGCCCTCCTGGAGGGACTTTAAGCCGTGTGTCCCGTGTCGTAGCTCTACGGCACGTAAAAGAACCTCATATCTCCAAAGGAGGTCACTGAGCCAAATTCCAGGACGTTTCCCGCCCAACAGTAGTCTCTAAGGTCTCTGATAGATGGGGGAAGCATTATAGATACCACCAAGCAAGTGGAGCCGAACTCGTTTGCTCGGCAGGACTGATGGTACGCACCATTATCGGTAGGGTATAGAGACTGGTAGAATATCATAGAGGGAAGCACAATGGACCAATACTGGTCTAAGTGCATGGGGAAACCCACCCTCTCTAATAACTAACTAACTAACATAAAACTGTCACGTAGCCTCAGTGTGTCTACTTCAATAACAAGACTTTTCGTTTTTCTCGTTTTGTTGGTAGATACCATGGTTGGAATCCCGAGTTCATTAGCATGCCCACGGCTATTGTTGTCTGCTCTGATATTTGACAACAAATATACAGCAAGAAGAAGCATTCATCTCTAAACCGAACATTGATTTTCTGTGTTCTACAAAACTCACTCGTCTAGGTACTATTTCACATTACAATTCAGAGATTTAGATGCGTAATGGATCCCCTAAGCCATGGACGGAAATTGGTCCCTGGGTTGCAGTTATCGCTATATTGGAAAGACTGCGTGAAGGAGATAGCCTTCCCAGTTGGATCTACATAATGGAAATACTACGCGAAAGGGTGAGGTAATCTCGAGGGGTGGTTCGTAATACTCGCAGTTCTTTACGAAATGTTAGAAAATATTACTTTGTGACTTGATACACTTCTTTCACTATTACGGAGAGCGTCGTCAAACAACAGACTTGAAAGCCTTGAGGGTCCGATTGGTGCTGTGGGTGAAATAACTCGAAGAGCTGTATCGATACACCGATAGTGCTCTGTGAAATGGATATATAGATATGGGAATGGGACAGATTTACAGGCAGCACTGCGCGATAGAGATGTGTCACCTTAGCANTAGATTACACATGTACGCTACACCTGAGGACTGATAGCTAGGGTTCCAGGGAGGGAAGGCTGTCTTGGCTCTACCTAGCCGCTATCTCGGTCAACGACTAGTCTCTCGCTCCGTCTGCATCAGACTGTCTACATTCTTTGTTTTAATAACACACCAGTCGTAAGGAATATTTCAGAGCAGGGCTCTCTTAGTTTGCTTGCTTATGTCTGGCCTCTTTTTTGTGTGGGCTTCTCTCCCTGTACCCTATGTTACGTGCTTTTTAGCAGCCACAGCTGCGTGAGACGGAGGTCACGCGTCTGACCCCCTTGGTTATCTCGACTGCATACTTTCGTCCTCCTGTGTCGCTACCATTTCTGTTACATTTCTATTAAAATTAAATGCTAATGAAATAACATATTAAGAGTAAATGCAAATGAAGTAACATAGCGTATACAATACCTTTACCAAATGAAACAGTTCTTATACAACAATAACGCATATACAACAAGCTGTGTTTAGATGTATGCGTTTTCCCCAGTAATTAGAATTATGAAGTTGACGCTGGTATAGAAGAATTGCGGTTCTAAAGAAAAATGGAAATGATTTTCTGATACCATTAGCCTACTTCCCGTATTTTGAAAAAGTAAAAATAGGCTTATGAAATGACCTTGCTGTCTGTGTTGTAATCGCACAACGTAAGGAGTAATTGAAAAAAGAAATGTAATAAAGATATATCGGCAAGTCATAAGAGACAAAACGCCATTAGCACTTAGTAAAGTTTGCAAAATTAATGAGTATAATTGGCATTTGATAACCAACAATGATAAATTGCTTCTTGGGAACGTATTGAAATATTACAGCGGTAAAGTCTTTGATCGCAGGTGCCCAGAATAAGAGTTCTAGAGTTATCAGTTAAAATACGAAACATCCGTAGCTCAGACGCCAGACAGTGTGTAGAAAAAAATGAGCTATCCATGGCCTGATGAACACGTGATACTCAAATGGCAGAGTAAGTAGTTGATTAATCAATGTAGACACCAAAGACAACATTAGATTCAAATTAGAATTCGTCACAATGCAATGAGAGGGTTAATTTTTACAAACAGAAGTATTTTAAAATTTGGTAGCGTTATAACTCATGGCTTATAAAAACACTGCGGTATCGTTCTTCATAGAGGAAAGATCAATAAATTCAGTGAAACACCCAGACACACGTGTTTAAAATAAGTACACTCAAACTACTTAGGTGTAATCCTTATGTAGGGAGAGGATGGGAAGATTTTATTCAGTAAACACTCTGGTGCAAGTTTTGAAGTGAACACACATAAAATTATTTGTAAATACTGTAGCGTGTTGGGTGTGTCACGCTACAAATAAATTCACGTCGTTGTCCGATATAGCGAATTTATTTCTTTCACTCGCTTACACACACTTTACAGACATTTACACTTGCAGTGTTACAATCACTGCTCACAATATCTCGGCGACACTGGACTGTCTTCTAGGATGGCCCGATCACGACTGGCTTCTTAGCTGGCTCGATGAAGACTGAAGACTTCTCGTCGAAACTGGGCTTTTATAACCTTGGCCGCTGTTAGGCAACGAACCCTTTGTTATAACCATGGAGACTCCTGTTAGAACTACAATGGAGCAATTGTTGTCTCCTCTGTAACGGTCTATTCTAGCGTTTCCATAGCAGTGACTCTTCTGGATTGCAAACACGTTACAATATCATATGCCTACAGTATCTCATGATTACCAAACATTTTCTTGCTTCAATAATCTATCTATCTATCTATCTATCTATCTATCTACCTATCTATCTATCTATCTATCGATCTATCTATCTATCTATCTATCTATCAACTGGCTCCACTCGGCACGGCGGCCACTGATTGGCGTAGTGCGGCCTGCTCGGGTGATTATGATAATGGAGAATTTGGTGGAATTAAGATTGGTACGGGAAACCGAAGTTCTCGGAGAAAACCCGCCCCAGCGTCACGTTGTCCACCACAAATCCCACATGACCAGACCCGGGATCGAATCCGGGCTGCCGCTGAGGGAAGCCAGCGACTAACCGCTTGAACTATGACGCGGCCATCTATCTATCTACTTACCTACCTACCTACATACCTACGTACCTCACTGCTGACTGTGATCTGCTGCTTTCATATAGACTATTTTTCTCTTGTGAATTCGGACAATATTTGGATATGTGAAGTACGGTTAATTATACGTACGTACTGTGAAATATAAATTACTTAATAAATAATTGGAACATTTTCTCCAAAGCAGTGACCTAGCGAATGTCCAAATAAACGAGTCCGGTAAAATCGTGACCAAGTGTTCTGATGCGAAAGCCAAACGTTGTCATTTAACAGACCTTTACACTTATCCAGTTACTGAATCGATGCACTGCGCAAAGCTCTATACAGTACAGATACCTCATCAAGTCTCTCATTATCTGTATATTACGACGGCACCTTAATTAATATTCATGTTTGCTTAAATTGAAATTTCAATAAAGAGCGTGAGTGATATTTGATTAAATTCCATTCGTGTACGCATCCTATTATTAGTAATCGTTTTTAACAAGAAAATAACACATTGTATCTTAAAATTGCATTTTGAGAAGAGTTTGATCGTCTTTTTCAAAGTTCTTTAAAAGCTGACAATGTGAATTTGTTCCTGTACTTAATTAATTAGGTTATTAATAGGGCCCGGATTTTTTGAAAATGCATATGCGCATATGCAAATGCACATTTTGAGAGTTTTTGGTCGTTATTGCATATTTTAAACGTAAGAGCATATTTCTGCATATATGTTTGGAATTAGGGATAATTTCAATGTTCTTTAACAAAATCGGTTTTGCCTGTTTTTGACATCCCTTGCCAGTTGCTATTCTCAACTCTCTGAGTAACGGCACTTTTAACACTTACAAAACAAGCAGGTAGCTTGGCTATTTCGAAAGGGAGGGGGTGGGATTTTCCTGCATTCCATTGACCACCACAGCAGACAGTAGCATCAGAGGGTTGGTGTTGAGAGAAGTCTCTTCAGTTAATGTCTTACTCTTTACTTTAATAGTCTGCATCAAAAAAGTGTTCGTGTACTGAAAATGCTTAAAGAAAAGTGCAGCAGTAGATATTTAAAAATCCGGTGGATGTCGGGTAATAGTGACTATTCAACAGACGGCGTCGTCGTGTACTGTCAAGTTTGCGCAAAGGAAGTAAAATGTGAAAAGAAATTTCAACTTGAACAAAACTCAAGAACGACTGCACATATTGCGGCAAAGAAGGGGAAGAAGAACAGCACACCACAACAACTACTTCTTACACAGGTCAACCCCAAATCCTCTGTTAATACATTTTCAGCCGATCTTTGTAACGCTTTAGTATGCAGCAACATTCCTTGGAATAAATTAAGCAATCCAGTTCTGCGATCATTTCTGGAGAAATATTGTGTAAGTAAAAAAATCCCAGATGAATGAGCTCTTAGAACAAATTATCTATCTTTGCTGTATGAATCTACTCTGTAGTCAATCCGTTCTGACATCGGAGGGAACTGTGTCTGGATATCGGTGGATGAGACAACCGATTTATGTGGCCGAATTTCGTAGCTGGTAAGCTACATCCAGACGAACCCGGCAAACCTCATCTTCTTGCTTGGAAAGTACTAGATAAAACCAACCATAGCACAATAGTAAGATTTGTAAATTATTCTCTGCGACTACTATGGCCATCTGAAATTGAGAATAATTGTTGTAAGGTGCTTGTGTTACTCACAGATGCAGCTTTCTATATGTTGAAAGCAGCAAAGTCCTTACAAGTATTTTATCCAAATCCTATACATGTAACCTGTTTAGCGCACGGATTACACCCTATTGCAGAAAAGTACGCGTACATTTTCCAGCTGTTAACGATTTAATTGCAAGTGGGGAAAAAACTGTTTCTGAAAGCAACAGCTCGNTGAATCTACTCTGTAGTCAATCCGTTCTGACATCGGAGGGAACTGTGTCTGGATATCGGTGGATGAGACAACCGATTTATGTGGCCGAATTTCGTAGCTGGTAAGCTACATCCAGACGAACCCGGCAAACCTCATCTTCTTGCTTGGAAAGTACTAGATAAAACCAACCATAGCACAATAGTAAGATTTGTAAATTATTCTCTGCGACTACTATGGCCATCTGAAATTGAGAATAATTGTTGTAAGGTGCTTGTGTTACTCACAGATGCAGCTTTCTATATGTTGAAAGCAGCAAAGTCCTTACAAGTATTTTATCCAAATCCTATACATGTAACCTGTTTAGCGCACGGATTACACCCTATTGCAGAAAAGTACGCGTACATTTTCCAGCTGTTAACGATTTAATTGCAAGTGGGGAAAAAACTGTTTCTGAAAGCAACAGCTCGTGTCCAGTTCTACAGAGATTGCCTACCTCTGGTTCCTCTGCCACCTGAACCTGTCCTAACTAGAGGGGGGACATGGATATTCGCAGTTTCATNCCGATTTATGTGGCCGAATTTCGTAGCTGGTAAGCTACATCCAGACGAACCCGGCAAACCTCATCTTCTTGCTTGGAAAGTACTAGATAAAACCAACCATAGCACAATAGTAAGATTTGTAAATTATTCTCTGCGACTACTATGGCCATCTGAAATTGAGAATAATTGTTGTAAGGTGCTTGTGTTACTCACAGATGCAGCTTTCTATATGTTGAAAGCAGCAAAGTCCTTACAAGTATTTTATCCAAATCCTATACATGTAACCTGTTTAGCGCACGGATTACACCCTATTGCAGAAAAGTACGCGTACATTTTCCAGCTGTTAACGATTTAATTGCAAGTGGGGAAAAAACTGTTTCTGAAAGCAACAGCTCGTGTCCAGTTCTACAGAGATTGCCTACCTCTGGTTCCTCTGCCACCTGAACCTGTCCTAACTAGAGGGGGGACATGGATATTCGCAGTTTCATTTTTATCAGGAGAATTTCAATCAAGTAAAAGAAGTGGTTACAAAACTTGAAGATGAGTGCATGGGTCCGTGAAGCAAAAGCGGTGTTTGGAAGTGATACTGTTTATCAAGATGTGAATTTTATCCATGCACATTTTTCTACAGTTTCAGAAGCCATTGAGAGCTTAGAGTCTTGTGGTGCACTCCTTCTTGGCTCACTTGAACTCGTTCACTGAATTCTGCTCCAGGCGAAATTGGAGAGAAGATTAAATGCAAGTTATAAATGGTGTTGAATTCGAAGCCAGGACTAAAAAAGATTCAGTCAATTAGTCAGTACTTGATNGTCCAGTTCTACAGAGATTGCCTACCTCTGGTTCCTCTGCCACCTGAACCTGTCCTAACTAGAGGGGGGACATGGATATTCGCAGTTTCATTTTTATCAGGAGAATTTCAATCAAGTAAAAGAAGTGGTTACAAAACTTGAAGATGAGTGCATGGGTCCGTGAAGCAAAAGCGGTGTTTGGAAGTGATACTGTTTATCAAGATGTGAATTTTATCCATGCACATTTTTCTACAGTTTCAGAAGCCATTGAGAGCTTAGAGTCTTGTGGTGCACTCCTTCTTGGCTCACTTGAACTCGTTCACTGAATTCTGCTCCAGGCGAAATTGGAGAGAAGATTAAATGCAAGTTATAAATGGTGTTGAATTCGAAGCCAGGACTAAAAAAGATTCAGTCAATTAGTCAGTACTTGATTGGAATTAGGGTATCTTTGCCAGATGAATGTTCCGAACCTTCGGTGCCAGTGTATAAATACTGTCCAAACACTTCAGTTGATGTAGAAAGATCATTCTCAGCATATAAACTCATTTTGACGGACAATAGACGCAGTTTGTCTCCAAAAAACACTGAAAGACTTCCAGTTGCCTATTGTGATGCTACTTTCTGCAGTGAATGATACATGTAAATAGGTGAGTCTGAATAAAGCGACCTGTTTCTTAAGTGCATATTGTTTTATTTCTGGTGCATATTTTCCCGCTTTTTGGCGCATATTTTAAGTGTTTTAGTTCATATCTTAGGTGTTTTTAGAGCATAAATATCCGGGCCCTAGTTATTAAGCACTACACCATGAACATTTATGGGGGAGCGGATGTATGTAACTCCACAATTCTTGATCTAGGTACTAGATGGAGGTACTCGTCACTTTCAGGCTCAGCACCTTTACCCCAAGGGGTAGGGGCCTCTGTACCAGTTAGATATAAGGCTGAATGGGGCTCCAGAGCCGGTCTGGACGCTCCTGCCGGAAGTCAAACCTCTGCTGTTCAGTCCGTAAGCTCTTCGCTATATGGATTGAAGTTTATGCTAATGAAATTAAAAGTATTTTTAAATTTTAGCCTTTGCACGCAAACTGTTAAGAACTGCTTCATTAATATGGCCAGATTCATCATTCCTTTGGCATAAAGTCGCTTCATTAATGCCAAGTGTAGAAGTAAGTATGAGAAGGTTCTCTACAAACATATCAGTAATATGAGACAGTGCTTAGAGTTTTTCCTTGAAAATAGCAAAGTTATTGCTTAAGTTTGCACGAGTTCAATGACTATTTGTTTACTCCCAGCAGATATTTAAACTTGAAATTTATCCTGTGCAAATTTCATTCCAAATCGTATTTATACTCTTAGAGCAGGGATGATTTTGCCTGGAATTAAATCTAAGAGATATGAAACCAGCAGAATATTTCAATTATATATAATTTTCTAATGTTTTTCTAACAGAATTGCAGATTTTTATATAATCGTTTTCTTTGTACATGTAATACAATTTTAATAGGAGAATAGTCTAAATTATATTCCTCAAAGAACCCTGATTTCATTTTACGTAACTTCTTTAAAAGATCTGTCGCTCTGAAAGAAAAATATGGTATAGACGCAGTTCGTTATATTCCTCGTTCTACCACTCCATTTAAAGAAACAAAAATGAAAGTTCACATTTGCCATCGTTCTTTTCGCTTATAGTTCTACTGTAAATCATAAATGTAAAAAGGTAAAGCTGTTCTTGTAATAGGCCACAGAGACCCATAGGGTTGTGAGAGGTCGAGGTTCCTCACATTTCCTCTAGATAACCGGCTCATAGATGGCGGTAAGATTGTCAGCCTTACGCGCCGGCCCCAGTAAGATTCCTGACGCTCATTTCTTTTAGAAGCTGAATCGACCCCAGGGTCATGGTGAAGCTAGAAGGATTAGGTAAATTGAGAAAGAAAATTCCGGCTCATCGGGACTTATTGTAAACCATTTTAAACAAAATTAAATGATGAAAATTCCATAAGTATGAAGGTGGGTTTCTTGTTCATTTTCTTACTTCAATTGTTCTTTTCTCTTTTCAGGCCTAATATCACGTTACTGGCAAATGTTGCTTCCCGAAATCAGCAATTTTCACAATTATTAGAAATTAATAACTAGTAAGTCACTTTATCCCTTCCACCGTGAATAAGTCCGCGTGTAGTTGTATGAAAGGAATCAAGAATTTACTTTTACCGGTTCTCACGGCCTCTTCGCTTGCGGATTTCTTATATTTTTCCTTCTACCCTGAAGATGGAGGCGATACGTTCCTCAGAAACGTCGGCTAACACCACATATACACGGTGCCAAATCCCAGAAGACTGCTTTCTTCAATCTTCTTCCTAATTCCATCCCACCTTCTACTCTAGACATTAGAAGGCAAAGATCTTATACTAGAAAGGGATTTCTGTAAGTCACGTGCATGATTCCTGATTCCTCCCTTTCCGCCAGAGAGCCTACTGCAGTTAAGTAAAAAGGCTTGGTACGCGAAATCCACTGAAGCAAATGTACTAAGCTCTTTCTTTTTTTTTTCGCTGAATTTAACATTGCGGTAGAGTAACGCTGATTAATGTAGGTTGTATAAAGGGAGAAGGCAGTAAATATTTTCAGAGCTTTCATCGTATTTTCTTACTTTTTCCCCTGTCTATGTAAGAGAAACGATTCTTGCTGTTTTAAAATTAACCAGGGTATAAAAAGAAAGGCGATGCCGCCAACAAGACATCAAACGACAGTTTTAACAAGATTGTAAGGCGAGAAACTTATTAAAAGACGAGTTCAATTTATGTTCACTATTCACTTGTTTGTAGGTGAAGCAGAAAAAGACTTAAATTACCTGTTACTGTTCTCGATGAAACCATCCAATTAGCTCCATCAGTGGAGACGCCTTTAGTTGAACAGGAATTTTAGCACCAGTCTTGAATGAGAACAGTTCAAAATCGGTTTTTATTTTATTATGCTGTTACTAGCTCAGACTAAATAGTACGGAATACGTCGGACGATTAATGAATAATGAATAATAAATTATATGAAAGGAAACGATCGTGGCATAATTTGTGGTGCTCTTCCGACATTTGCCCTGGAAAGTCTGAGGAAAACTATAAAAAGCTTAGTCAGGTCAGCTATTATCCGAGCTTAGATTTGAACCCGGGACTTGTCTGGTACGAAAAAGGAGTGTTCGATTTCGACGTTCAGTAACAACAGTCCAAACGCGTCTCCGAACTTAAGAGTATTTCAAACGCTTACGTATGTGAAGGAATCAACGTATGTTAACATTTTAATAATATCATAATACAAATATATGACTGTTTCATTTGATGATACAAATTCTTAAGATTGGTACATGTACAGGAAAGAATACATTTGTATGTCTCCTATTTGTGGCATGACCAGTTATAGGCTGGAGAACCTGAAAATAGTTTAAAGTGACATGTTTGTTACATAAAATTACAATGGATTGTTCTGTTAATGTCTGGATACTACGAAAGTAGTTTTGATATTGCCTACTTTTAGGCGTGTATCCAGAGCTTTAAATATGAAGGACTATTATAAGAAGGAGCTTGGGGATAACAAGACACTCTTCCTAGGTTCACACTTTCAGATCCCATTAGGACAGAAAGCAGATAATCCAAGTGTCAGACATACATGTTTACATAGCCTGCATATTTAAGCGTATAAATACAAATTTCACATTAATAGGATCAAGGAAATTCGCATTCTTAATTAATATTTTAGGCTTAGAGGAGAATATGACTGAAGCAAGAGTAGCCTCGTCTTCTAGCCTTCATAGTGGCAGCGTTCGTAAAGAAATCAAAGGTAATTGTTTCGGTAATTAAGGATGATAATTTAACTATGTCGCGAATAAAATAACACGTCTTCTTTAATTCGTAGAATAATCTATGAAGCTTAATAAATTAATCTCCAAAACATCAGTTAAATTTAACCTGCTATTTCCTATTTTTATGAAGTAGCAGCTCGTGTCAAGCTGCTTCTTGGGCTACGCTGACCCATAATTTCTTCGTGCATTTTGAGTGAAAGACCTAAACTTCATTTCCATATTTTTTTTCAAATTACACTAATTGTATTGCACACAGAGTTTCAACGTTCATCTATGTTTATTCTGCCACTCCTGTCTTAGTCCTGTGTTGTTGAATTTCACTCATTCAACATCTCCGTAGTTAACCACACCGTTAGGTGAAAACTTATGGTATACAAGCCTAAAATCTGATAAATATTTTGGCGGAAAGATATTTGTGCTTAATGATGGAATATTATGCCTCACGAAATAAAATTTACGTAAAATTTGTCTATAAAATTGACCTTCTCTTAGCATGAAACTGATCATTCTTCCATTCTTAAAAAGCAACAGATATCAAATTAATCCAATATACATTGATTAAATGTAATTACGGTGGTACTAAATTCGTAGACGAAATTTGGATTATAGTCAACAGGAGTAAAATATATTCTGACTCAAATATTTTCTAATTTACTGTTCAGATCTGTTTTAACCAAAATTCATCCAAACTGAATGAAAATTTGAATTGTGGTTATATTGCTGTCTCTATCCTAAGAAAAATTATTACATTATTCACTCCAGTTTAAAAGTGTGGCCATATTATTTTTGAAGTTTATTGGCAGAAGTTTTTGAAGCTGGATTGATTATAATTAATGCATGTGGAGGAGTCGATGAAATGAGAATTAGCAGGGGAAATTGAGGTACTCAGATAGAACCTTTCTTACTGCCACTTTTTCACCACAGATCCCACATGACCAATCCTGGATTCGACATCAGGCCAGCGGCGGTTGGCAGGGGTGTTTCTAAAGAATGATTCCATATTCCAGCCTGAACTCTATTGTACAACAAGTTCTACGGTTCGGATTCTGGGCTACGCGGACGGATGCGCTTGATCTCCCCTCGGTGGTTCTCAGGACTTACGCCTCTCTTAACAAAGAGCGCAGAATCCTTATTCAGACTTTAGAGACTCTATTTCTCTGCAGAAGTTTCCTTCCGAGATAGAATACCTGTCAACCACAATACATCAAGCCAACTGAAACCTCTCCGATCATATCTTGTAATGTTTTGGATAGACGTACTCTGTATAGATGAAACTGAACCAATGTGCACAAATGTGCATTTAAAATTAAATTGTCTTTACCTTCTTTATTTCCGACACTGTATCAGGAGCTAGAATTATGCGATACTGTTGAGTAACTGAAATTAAGGACCGGTTGAGATGTGTGACAAAAAAGAAATGGCCGATTTTAAGGCACTTTTCCCGGAATGTCACGAGACGGACTGAAGTGTACTGTAGAACAGTACGGATATTATATGGCAGTCCGTTATTCGAGTCTGGCTTCCCTCGAACGCGATAATTCATACGCTGCAACACGGTGTCAATCAGACCGCTCGATGGAGCAGGTTGTATGGACACTTCTCTGGAAAGGAAGGAATCCAATGTTCTCTTTTCGTATGATAGGCTTGTTTTTATTCGTAATAGTAAGGTCGAACATTGTTGGGCGGCGATGCAAGTTTCTAATCTGAGTCATAAATTTTATTTATATTATATCCCATAAGACCACTGGGAAGACCAAGGCGTAGGTGAGTAGACAATATTAAAATTGATCTTAGGGATATAGGATGGGATGGTATGGATTGGATTAATCTGGCCCAGGATAGGTACCAGTGGGGGGCTCTTGTGAACACGGTAATGAACTTTAGAGCTCCATAAAATGCTGGAAAATTCTTGAATAGCTGTAGATTTGGCTTCTCCTCAAGAAGGGTACAGCTCCATAATTAAGTAAGTAATATCCCATAACATGTTATGCTCCTTTGCCATCGTAGTTACAACCCGAAATTCAGAAACTCACCCAAAATTTTCTTATAACATTTTGTTCGTAATATGGCAGTTGAAGTGTGCAAGCCAAAGTAGGGGAGCCGGAATAGCTCAGTCGGCATAGCGAATAGTTACAGGCTGGACGAAGGAGGATTAAGGTTCGATTTCAGGCAGAGGTTAGAACATTCTCGCTTCTCTATAATGTCCACACAGCCCCTGAGGCCCGTCCAGCCTCTTATACAACGGGCACCAAGGGTTGCTTTCTAGGAGATACAGGGACAAGTGCGTGAAGATGGCCACTTAACTCTATCTAGTGTCAAGTTTAAGGTTAGTGGAGCTCTGCCCCCACTTCATAATTTTTCATGCGGTGGTGCTTAATTAAATATGCCAAGAGATAATTTACCTTTACTTTAAAATATTGTGGCGATTATGACTATTGCTAGACAGCGGTTCGGTAAAAACCGCCTGAAAGCCGGAACAGGGGAGACAGAGAAGAAGCCCATTGCTTGCCAACAGGTCGCTAGTACATGTTTCCGCTGCGATGGATATGTTGGTAGAAGTCAGAGCGTTGCCACAGGATTGACACACGTTTCCGGGGCAACGGATAACACAGAATGTCAACTAACTGTTCTAGGTGGTGGTCTCTATTCAGTTCTCCCTAAGTTATAAAAGGGAGGGCATGTGAGAACTCTCAGCAAAGTTAGAGAAGAGTTCGAGCTCCTTCATAGATGAGAAGTCATTCTTTATGCAGATCAGTCGGAAGGAATTCTTCGTTCGTAATTTGTCACAGTGGAAGAGAAGATACTCGCGGTACAGCAAGGAATGGACCAAGTCTGAGACAGTCATAAATTGTGAGCTGTTATAATATATTGTAATTTCAGTAGTAGTACCAATAAACCGAAGTCAAGGTGGATGAGATATAGAGAGAATGTAGCACGAATGGGGGAGAAGAGAAATTCATATACGATATTGGTGAGAGAGCCAGAAGGAAAGAGGCCATTGGGAAGACCAAGGCGTAGGTGGATGAACAATGTTAAAGTGGATCTTAGAGAGATAGAATGGGATGGTATAGATTGGATTCATCTGGCTCAGGCTAGGGACCAGTTGAGTGCTCTTGTGAACACTGTAATGGACCTTCGTGTTCCATGACATACTGGGAAATTCTTGAGTAGCTGCAGAATTGGTGGCTCCTCAAGAAGGGCTGAGCCCCATGAGTAAATAAGCAAGTAATTGCCAATAAATCCATTCACACAACTCAGAACTCATTATTATTCTACACGGAACCCCGGACACGTGAAAATATTAAAGTGTCAAGTTCAGTTACATTTTGCAGAATTTGCAGACAGAGAAGGGGAGAGCCGGTGGCCGCAGAATGCTATTTGTGTGTTCAAAAAACCGATTATGTTTCTGTTTCAGGTTAAAGGAAAGGATCCGGATCGTATTTGAAGAAGTGACCTTACAGAAAGGCGATTTAAGGTAAGAAGATTTCGTTCTTATATTGGAAGCTCAAAACAGATGCTGAGATCCTAATGCACAGTCGCCTCTCAACCTTAAGTACGTCGCCACGCGCTGTATCTAGCCTTACAAAGAGGACGCTTTCAGAATCTATCTCCAGAAGGAAATGACTGGAAACTGTATTTCATGCTGGGTATTGTCTGTGTTTCGCTCACGGGGTTTAAAATATGGAAGTAGAATAACCGAGGTAAATCTCCAACATAATTTGTTATCGACCAGTGAAGTAATCCGTCCCTCTTTCGAAGAAGCAGAATTGGAAAAACAAAATACAGGCTGAAGTATAGCGTCCCTGATAAAATGCTAAGAGAACACCTCCAAACACATAGAGCATACTTAAGATCTAGCGTGATATTGTACCCGTTTCTAGCAATTCTCTCTAATCACAGGCTACAAGAAGGATTCTCTCCTGAATACCTGTGAGGCACTTAATTGCTTAATGTGAACTGCTACACGCAGGTCACGGTAGCCGAGCGGTCTGAGGCATGCACTGTCTTCGCTCACTCGGAAGCCGGGATCGTGGGTTCGAATTACTCAGGGCATGGATGTTTGTGTGCGTTTTTCTGTGTTTGTCTATAGGTAGAGGCCTTGCGACGAGCTGATCACTCGCCCAAGGAGTCCTACCATATGTGTAAGATCTAGAAAAACCGAAGTGAACGGAGTTCATGAAGGTAGGCCTAGGCCCACTAGGGCTGTAGTGCTAAGGAAAAAAAAACTGCTGCACACTGCAAGTTGTGTAAGGAATTTCAGTTTTGCTATCACATTTTAATAACTGATCACCTAGCAAGTAAGTTGGAACAGTAAAATTTGGGGACCGTGTTTGCAAGATGACTGGTTCAGATCTCTTCCGCAACACCAAATATATTTTCTTGGTTTTCGTCAGTTCTCCTAGGCGGTGGAGGGGATAACACTGTAACCTCTCTTCCGTTTGACCCCTGCGTTTGGAACCGCTTGTAACTGATCTCTTAGTTACCCTTACGTTTGGCACCACTTGTCTGCATTTGGCCCGACTTTACGTCACTTATTCTTTACTTGTATCCCTTCCTTTCCCTGTGCTGCGGCTCACCCGCAACTCGTGTCTGGAATCCTCCACTGGAGTTACTGCACTCTTCCCTCTTCTCGTGGATGGTGAGAAGTTAGGTTGGAAGGGAGGAGAATTGTGGTTGTTGGTGCTGGTAGGCGAGAGTTCGTTTCCTGTACTACCATTAGGTGGCTCGCAAGTAGGGAAAGACGGGAGTAGCTGGGTTCTGCTCTGTAATGGGTGGAGATGTGTTATTATCCCGGGGTCTTACGAGCCTGGCTCCTGCAGGGCAGGAAGATCCTTACGCTACAATCACATACACCACTTCAGACTTTGCACTTAGTAATTATTTAATTAACTTAAGCTCACTGAACACAACGGAAAATCTAATAGTTACACTTATTGGGATTTAACTTGTAATACTTTTAGCGATATAACGTAGTTGTGTCTGACTTGGCCGAAAGTTGAATGAAGGCTGCCCGAGGTGGAATAATCTCTCTCCGAACCCTGAGGTCCTGGAATCACAGACTCCAAGAGAAATCCACTCCTCGAACATGTGCCATTGGTTTAGTTTGAAACTAGGAGGTTCCCTAAATTTGTGAATTTCCAATAGCTTTGCTCTGTGATTCTGGCAGATGCTGACCTGACGCTAAGGTTGACAGCGACTTGATGCATTAAGATCAGGGGATAAGGCTCCGGCCCTCCCGCTTCTAAGTTATAGCTGTTCCAAGCTGTCAGCTCTCAAATTCTCAAAGACTTCCCGACTTTGCTGAAACTGCCAGAATTCCAGGAAGTGTACCAGATGTTACTGCCTGTCCACATAGCAAAACTTGAAGTATGTCACTACTGAGTGTAAAAGTTGGCTATCTGCCGGATCTCTGTTTGTATTTACGTGATATTAACTTAATATAAATTCAATTAATGCAAAAGGGTCCACCAAATTATGATGAACGGTTACAATAACTTATACTCGTATTAAATACGAAAGCTTCCTTCTAGGTTCTTTCCATTTCATTATTCATTATTATCCAGTTATTCGACGCTCTGGGGCCTATAGTTTGATTTAATTAGGTTGTCGTTAAATGAATTATAAGTAAGGAACTGATGGACATTAGTCGCCCAAACCAGAAAGTTGTTTCTTCTAACGTAATTCAGGAGAGAATTGGTTTCCAATTTGTAGCAATATTAGAACAGTAAGGTAAAGGTAAAATTGTCCTTGTGCTTAACTGAGTAAGCAGTACACCATGAAGGGGTATGAAGAGTAGATATATAGATCCACATATTGTTTACCTCGGTACTACTTGGAGGTGAGTGGTCAGCTTCACGCCTGGGCCACTTTACTCCCAGTACCCACTGGATATGATCCGGTCTAGAAAACCGAAATTAACGGCTGTGAGGATCCGTTACACTGACCACGCGACACCCTCTATCCGCTAAAGTTGGCACTAATTTCGCCGACAAGCGACGGTCGCTCGGTCGATATAGTTCGCTTGCGGACTAAAACCAGGGAGTAGTAGTAGACCCACTGGATATGAGGCTGGGTGAATTCCGTAACTGGTCTGGACGACGTGAAGAGAAGAAAATAACGCCCTTACAGGGACCCAAATTCCGTCCTCTCGGCTGTCCATCTCGTAGCAATTTTTTATACCCACTGCGTTATCCCTGCTCAATAGAAAAATACATTAATTATAGTTTGCAATATAATATACTTTATTTTTAGTGCCCATTGTGTTTATTATAATATATTTAGGGTATTATAATAAATATATTATAATAAACACAATAAACAGAGAAAATGATGCTCGAGATGGTTCAAGTTCGTATAGCAATAGGCGTGACCAGAGTGGTTTGAACGGCTGTTGTACTGCGATGTGGAAAGCAAATGGAAAAACTACCACATTATCACTTTTCCTGGATAGTCTCTTTCCAAAAACAGAAGATCGCATTAAGTGGAGAAACTGTTTTGGAAGAAACTGTGGACCTGATATCTGCAGATTACTGATGAATGAATGAATTTAGGGTCATGTTTCATTGGGCGCTCTGGATCTATACATAGGAAAGGCACAAACAAATTTAATTTAATGTAGTAAACAAAATATCAGTTATGAGATGAAACTGTTTGTAGCGGACTATCTTTCTCTGGTTCTCACATGGAACACAGTTTTCTTCCTCTATTCTCTCAAACCATTTCCCTGGAAATCGCAGTTTCCCTTTCACGTGACGGAAAACGAAATCAGAAATTTCCGGTCCCATCATTCAATAGCTCTTGCTGCATTTCACGAGGCAGACCCCGAAGATTGTCAACTCTCAGAGGGAATCGAAAAAGGGAAATATTTTTTAAAAGGGAATTTACCCTTTCTATGATGACAAACAACAAAATGTCGTTAATAGAATTATAATTGGAAGGAACAAAGGCACACATTTCTTGCGAGAGCAATCTGGACACTTTAATAATGAAGCAGTTTATATGGTGATTCTAGTAAGATAAATTTTCTGTTAGTTTTAATTAATGGAGCATTACGCCATGAAGAAGTTTTGAGGGGTGGAGAGTAGCTCCAGACAGTGGACAGACTCGCACACCGTCCATTTTACCCTGGGTAAACAGGTCCAGGTACTCAGTGTACCGTAGGCTGGGTGTTTCCAGAGCAGGTATGGACGTTGTGGAGAAGAGAAAAATTTATTGCCCCTTCTGGGAATCGAACCTATACTCTTTGGCCGTCCAACCCTTACCCTAGTCGCAACAACGACTAAGCTATACCGACTCCGGTAGTTCTAGTAAGTTTCTTTATATATCATATATATCGTGGAATATAGACATATTGCTAGGCAACGACCGTTACTAGGCAGCGGCCCGTGAGCAACAGTGGAAGTGGTGTTTTCCATGTGGTCCTCTCCGAATTTATATCAAGCGACGACAGCGCTGAGATGAGTTGAATAGTGTTGTGTTGGTTGGTGAGTGATTTAATTAGAGGACCGCTGGGATTCAGACCGTGTGAGCTGTTGCTGTGAGTAGCTGCTAGTTGAGGCACGGGTCAGTTCGGAAACACAGAGTGAGGGGAACGTCCTCCGCTGAAGCCGTTATCCAGCAACGAATGGTGAAGACAGCAGACAGAAAAATCTTAGTGCGTGCAGTGGTGAATTGTAGAGTGTGTGTGCTATAGCTACTTGTAGTTACATTCTGTAAGAATTATATAAATCCTGTTATCAATTCAAACCTCGTCTATAATCTTGGTTGGATATTATCAGGCAGAGGACATATGAAATATATTTAAAAATATTACCTCTCAAACTGTTAGGTATCCATCAATAAAATCACATTCTCTATGCTTACCAGGATTTTCAGTAGGACTGAGAACATCGTTGACTTTATCGTAGAATGATCAAAAAAGTCGACAGAGAATTTATCTCATAACATGTATGAGATTAAGAACAAATAAAGCAGAGTTATCCTTCTAACAGGCCGTGGAGGTTCGTGGACTTGTGAGGCGTCGAGGCTCCCACATTTTCTAGACACTTGGGTCATAGATCTCGGTGCGGTGTTCAGCATTACGAGCTAACCTCTCTTTAACCCCAAAAAGATTCCTGGTACTCATTTTTGTTAGAGGCTAAGCCGGCCGAAAATTCATAATGCAACTGAAAGGAATTAGCAATTGAAAAATCCAATGACATCATCGGGATTCAAACTCACGACCTTCTGGCTTGTAGAATAGGGCCTCAACCAACTACGATCCCGCGTGCTCCAACATGTATGAGAATATGTAGATAAATTAAATTGTTTAATTGGTTTAGATTGTTTCAGTTTACATTGGTACACATACGTTTTGAGTGGTGATATAAATATTATCATTGCCCTCGTACACAGATCTGTGACTTGGTTATTGTCGGAATGCATGTCAAAGCCTTGATAGAAGCTGGCGTTTCTGTACAATTTCCGCTTTTGCCCAATGGGCTGAGATGTAGTATACAAAGAGTTTTTCAATGTATCTGCGTCGGTAAGGCGTCTTTAATCTAATATTTCCATCCGCATGAATCTGTATCGCGTANTATTATTATTATTATTAATTTAAAGCCATTATATAGACTGTCTTATTTATATTCTGTTTTTTAGTTATATCTGTATTTCTATGTACTCGTGCTAACTTTGTTATTGGCCTCTGTGCTGTTAAGTTTCCACGTAAATAAACACGAATTGAATTAAATTATTACGTCTCGTACATTACATCATGGGAATCGGCTTCGACGCCATCATCTGTTTGGAAACCGACAATGGTCTTACACAAAAGATTACGCTGTGTGAGGATACGTAAAACTGTGTCAAGTCAGTATCGGAGATTGTATTGAAACGCATAGACCCCTAACTCTATATACAACGACCGTTTCTGGGAAACGGCTCGGTAAACGCATTCCTACGACAAAGGATACTCAAGCAACAATATATCTACTGTTGGAAATGGGGTTTTTCTATGTGGTCCGTGCCGAGATGTTATAATCAGGGAAGCTGGAGCAGTGAGGTCGGTTGTGAGTAGTATTAGCCAGCGGGAAACGGCGTGAACACAGAAACTGAAGAATCTCCATTGTTGAGAGCTGTTACCAAGCAACGACGGGGGAAGACTGTAAAAGACTAAAGCTTGGCTTGTGATGATAGCGCTGTAATTGCTTGTAGTTCTGAGTTTTGTGTACAAGTGGTCGATAAATCCATTCACCACTTCAAACCTCATCAATCATCACCACATATCCGTGACAATATTTTAAGTTGATCTGTTTAGAAGTGACTTCGATTTCAACGGTATCTTTGCTAGTAAACTTTAAACTATTGTAAACGACTTGTGTAGCCTAAATAATAAAGAGATTTTGAATTTATCCTAATTTAAAATATTGCTACGCATGTCAATGCATATCCGTTACTTTAAAAAATAAATAAATATAGATAAATACGACAAATATTCTGTTTTAAATTAAGTTCAAAGCCATGAATTCTATCTGGTCTCTACCTTACATGCGCACTAGAATTACTCGACTTGTACGGAATACAAAAATGCAGGATGTAAGCTCCATTTATACCAGAGAAGAAAAGAACTTGTAAGGCATATATAGGAATATAAGGTATGCAGTCTACACAACAATACTCTATATTTAAAAACAAAGAAGACACTATTGTATCAACTGTACTGTAAAAACAAATGTTGATACAGTAGTATCTTTCTGTTTTTTAAATACAGAATATTGTTATGTAGACTGCGTACCTTATATTCTTTTATATATTTTATTTATAACACAAAACAGGATGCACACAATTAAGAAAGGACTTCATTTTGTAATTTCATATGAGTTGAGTGTACATGTAGCGGACATCTACTGAAAGTACCAAAAGCCATAGTGTAAAGCTTACATGAGTGGTTTGAGGTTTCGTACGAAACATGTGAGCGCAAAGGTCACAGTTATATACCATTCTGAGTGTATATGTATTCATATATATGCATATGCATGACGACAAGGACCTCATTCGTACACTGCGGTCATTCCTACTAGGCCGAAAGACAGATTTGCTCCCTCTGATAACATATTTATTTCATACGAATTGTAACAAGATATGAACAGAGGTCCTGAGTGTTTCATAACGAAGTGCTGAAGAGAATATTTGGCCCTGATGATTATTGATATAAGGAATGAATAAAATTTTATCATTAAATCTTAATAGTTTTTCTTCATATATCATAATTTCGACTGATCCCCAGGAGTGATGTCGTTTGAAAATCAAAAAGTAACTGAGTTCGTCAAGAAATCCCACACATTTTACGAATTAAAAGGTTCGTTGTTTCTTTGTCCGCAAGGACTTCATGGAAGGCACACACAGAATCTTGGAAAAGATTTTATGTTTTCATTGATAAATAGGTTCAAAGTGGAATCCAGTCTGAATCGAAGTGTAACAGTGTTCAGTTCAGAACACACTTTTTCGAAAATAAGTTTTGTTACTACTTTGCATATGCGGACCTTGCTGTTGTTGTTGCAGACTATTGTTGCAAAGTTAATAGTACTAGGAATATCATTGTGTGGGATCAGAAATTGTTGTCAATTATTTTGTTAATTTTTCATCACGCCGAAAAGCGTTTCAAATTATATTAGTAAATGGCACGCATCAAATTCTTCAGCATGATTTGCTGTCTAGAAAATCGAAATTCCTCAATTTGAACTTTGTATGACAAGTGGCTTAAATATGACTCAGGAAAGAAATTAATTGCTCCTACTAGGAGTATAATGTTTGCATAGCAGCCTGTTGGGCGGAATTGTGATTTTCTTTTTGGTTGATGGACATGAGTTCCACTCTGTGCTTTCACTTCTGAATTCTCTACAAGGAACTCATAATAATGAGAAGTGCTTTCCAGCTTCCGAATAAAGGGACATTTTAGTCGATTTTAAGCTAAGAGATTTAATCAGTTAAGAAGGAACTATCCCCATTTTAAACTCCCTTTTATGTCAAGTAGATATTGAGGTTAGTGGTCGACAACGAATATTTTATTAAACTGCAATATAATATATTCTGTGTTGAAATGCTAAGCTCTGTCTCCGTTTAATTTGAATAATAAGATTAAAATAAAACGTTGGAATAAAATTATAAAACTTCTTGATATTTACACTACACATTCATTATTACTGGTACTGAAGTAACGGTCTTAGTCATTTAATTGATATATCTATATATTCTAATACTTCGAGAGATATTTGTTGGGACGAAAATATTTCTGAAATTATGTGAATATTATCATAAACATAACTTTGACATATTTCTTACAGATTGCATTCGTAGTGAAATTTATCATGATCAAAACACTATTTGCAACAACATCCATTTCTTTTGCGTTCAGGGACACTTTACGCGCACATTTTGGTTTCTTTCCCTTGTTCCGAGATTCACAAGCAATTCTTCTACGTCTTAAAGGACAGCTGAAAGTAGATTTTGACAGTCTGTCTTATGTCGTTTTGTTCTGTGTTCTGTATCAACTTGACTCCCATATCTTTCATGTCTTTCTTCATTCTTTGTCGTCAGTCATCAACCCCAAATACCTTCTTTTTGATGTGATGTCGTGAAATAATATATTACTTATAAGACGAAAGTAGATATGAGATTTGGCACTTGGAATGTACGAAGTTTGTACAGGGCAGGTTCGCTCAGGGCAGTGGAAGAAGAAACCTTAAAATATAAGTTAGATTTAGCAGGAGTACAAGAGGTCAGATGGGATGGAAGTGGCATTGCACCAACAGGAGACTATACATTTTTCTATGGAAAGGGGAATGAAAATCATGAATTAGGTACAGGTTTTTTCGTGCATAAGAGAATCGTATCAGCAGTTAAGAAGGTAGAATTCGTTAGTGATAGGATATCATATATAATACTGAAAGGTCGCTGGTTTGATATCATTGTTATGAATGTTCACACCCCAACAGAAGATAAAATGGATGACATAAAGGTCAGGTTCTATGAAGAACATGTATTTGATAAATTCCCGAAGTATCCTATGAAAATTTTGTTAGATTTCAATGCCAAAGTAGGGAGGGAAGACATTTTCAAACCAACGATTGGGAATGAGAGTTTGCATGAAATTAGTAATGGTAATGGAGTTAGAGTTGTAAACTTTGCCACATCAAAAATTCTTACTGTCAAAAGTACAATGTCCCCACATCGTAACATCCATAAATTTACTCGAGCATTTCCTGATGGGAAGATACTCTATCAAATTGACCATATTTTGATAGATAGGAGATGGCACTCAAGTATACTTCATGTCTGATCATTCAGGGCAGCAGATTGTGATACTGACCACTACCTGGTAGTGGCAAAGGTCGGGGAAAGACTGGCAATGAGCAAACAGACAACGCACAGAGTTCATATGGAGAAGTTCAATCTCAAGAAATTAAATGAGGTAGAGGGTAAAGAGCAGTATCGTGTTGAAATCTCAAATAGATTCACGGCTTTGGAAAAATTGGAAACTGAGGTGGATATTAATAAAGCTTGTGAAACTATTATAGAGAATATAAAAATGTCTGCCAAAGAGAGTCTAGGTTATTATGAACCCAAGAAGCATAAGCCATGGTTCGATGAAGGATTCTCAGAATTATTACATCAAAGAAAGCAGGCGAAATTGTAATGGTTACAGGATCAAAGCGATTTAAATAGGGATATTTTGAACAATTAGACGTTAAACCAGCAGGAATTTCAGGAACAAAAAGAGGGAATATCTGAAAGACAAAATTTATGAGATTGCAATAAACAGTAAGAACAAGAACATTTGATACCTGTATAGAGGAATAAATGACTTTAACAGGGGTTACCAGCCTAGCAGTAACTTAGTGAAGGATGAGAATGGTGATCTGCTTGCAGATTCCCACAACATTTTGAATAGGTGGAGGAACTATTTCTCTCAGTTATTGAATGTACATAGGGTCAGTGAAGTTAGGCAGACAGAAATCCATACAGCTGAGCCGTTAATACCTGATCCTAGCCCTTTTGAGTTTGAAAGTGCTATTTCAAAATTGAAACGGTATAAATCGCCAGCTAGTGATCAAATTCCGGCAGAACTTATTCAAGCAGGAGGCGAAATATTACGTTCTAAGGTCCACAATCTAATTACTTCTATTTGGCATAAGGAAAATTTGCCTGATCCGTGGAAGGAGTCTATTATTGTACCAGTTCACAAGAAAGGTGATAAAACTGACTGTAGTAATTATCGGGGGATATCACTGCTATCATCATCATATAAAATTTTGTCCAATATTCTTCTTTCAAGGTTAAGTCCATATATAGAAGAAATAATTGGCGATCATCAGGGTGGGTTTCGATTTAACAGATCAGCTACAGATCAGATCTTTTGCATTCGTCAGATATTGGAGAAAAAATGGGAGTACGATGAGACAGTACATCAGCTATTCATAGACTTTAAAAAAGCCTATGATTAAGTTAGGAGGGAAGTATTGTACAGTATTCTAATAGAGTTTACCCATGAAA
>NW_019732377.1:50428-51368 GCF_002891405.2 Cryptotermes secundus | reverse complement strand
TTACCTTAGAATATGCAATTAGGAAGGTCCAGGGAAACCAGGTGGGACTGAAATTAAACGGGACACCTCAACTGTTGGTCTACGCTGATGATGTAAATCTACTGAGTAATAATGTAAATACCATAAAGCAAAACACATAAACTTTAACTGACGAAAGTAAAGAGGTTGGTCTAGAAGTAAACATAGAGAAAACTAAGTATATGTTACTGTCTCGTCACCAAAATGAAGGGCAATATCATGACATAAAAATAGGAAACAGCTGTTTCGAAAATGTGGCACAATTCAGATATATGAGACCAACGATAACAGATCGAAACCTGATTCAGGAGGAAATTAAGAGGCGGCTGAACTCGGGTAATGCTTGCTAGTATTCAGTCCAGAACCTTTTTTCTTCTCGTCTGCTGTCCAAAGACATTAAAATTAGAATGTACAAATCTATAATTTTGCCTGTTGTTCTGTATGGGAATCTTGGTCTCTGACTTTAAGGGAGGAACATAGACTCAGGATGTTTGAGAACAGGGTGTTGAGGAGAATATTTGGACCGAAGAGGGATGAATTCACAGGAGATTGGAAGAAAACTGCATAATGAGGAGCATCATAATTTGTACTCATCTCCAAGTATAATTAGAATTATCAAGTCTCAGGAGGATGAGGTGGGCAGGTCATGTAGCACGAATGGGAAAGACGAGGAATGCGTATAGGATATTAGTGGGAGAGCCAGAAGGAAAGAGACCACAGAGAAGACCAAGGCGTAGGTGGGTGGACAATATTAAAATGGATCTTAGAGAGATAGGATGGGATGGTGTGAATTGGATAGATCTGGTTCAGGATAGGGACCAGTGGAGGGCACTTGTGAACACGATAATGAACCTTCAGGTTCCATAAAATGCTGGGACATTCTTGAGTAGCTGCAGAATTGGCGGCTCCTCCAGAAGGGCCT
>NW_019732377.1:47123-49942 GCF_002891405.2 Cryptotermes secundus | reverse complement strand
GTAAATGTCATAACTCCGGACTTCTTGTTTCTGCCAGAATCTAGAAATTTTCAACGTAAACACCGTATTGCACGTCCCAGACGATGAAATACGATATTATAGATCACGATACATTTCCAGTAATATCGAAACATAAGACTTTTGAAATTCAAATTACCGAGAATTAATTAGAAATAAATTTCATGGTCATCTATAATCATCAAAATAAATAAGGGCTCACAATGATCAGCGTCAATATATATATATATATAAAGGAAGATCAAATCATGGAAAATGAGGTGTGCAGGGCATGCAGCACGAATGAGGCAAAGGAGAAATGTATATAGGATAGTGGTGGGAAAGTCCGAAGTAAAGGGGCCACTGTGAAGACCAATGCGTAGGTGGGTGTTCAGTATTAAAATGGATCTTAGAGAGAGAGAGAGAGAGAGAGGATTGGATGGATTGGATTAATCTGGCTAAGGATAGGGACCAGTGGAGGGCTCTTGTGAGCACGGTAATGCAATTTCGGGTTCCATAAAATGTTGAGAATCCTTGAGTACCTGCAAAATTGGCGGCTCCTCAAGAAGAGCTCAGCTCCATGAGTGAGGATTTAAGTAATATATTGTAACGTGTTTACTTCTGACACCAGTTGTCACGTATCGGGCGTATATCGCGACAANCTGTGTTGCTATGTAACGCTAGCGGAGGTAACCGCTGTTACTACTTGGTGACGTCACCGCTGTTGACTTGCGTTGCCTAGCGACCAGGATGCTAGGACTCGGCTAACATCGGCTCGCTTCGGCTTTGCTCGGCGCATCACTGCTGGCGGGGGGGGAGGGGCGTCATCCATAGCTCAGCACGTTACAATATATTCAGGCTTCATCACAAGAATGAAATTCGAAATAATAGAAAGAAAACTAATAAAGTCATCTAGATAGATGGGTTGGCATGACATACAGCACGCATGGGAGAGCCGAGGTATCCATACAAACTTTCATCTGAAAACATGCAAGGAATAAATCATTTTATATACTTAATAATTGATATGAGGAAAATATTAAAGCGGTTGAACGAATTAATTCTTTTAGATAACTACCAGTAGCGGGCCGTGTGAACACAGTAATGTACTTTTCAGGGCAGTAAACGTTGGGAATATCTTGCCTAGGTGACCAACTATTAGCTTTGCAAGAAGGGCTGTGCTGCATGAAGTTGAATTCTTGTATGTATTATCTCTTCGCTCCATGTTTAATATTGTGTTTGTCTCTCTCTCTCGCCGTGTGTATGTGTATCTGTGTTAGTGAGTGGGTGTATATGTCAGCGTAGATTCTAGATCGATGTATCACCTGTCTTGTGATATGTGAAATGGCCTAAAAGCAAAACCTGAAATAATAGAAGAATCAATCACCTAAATGGAAGAGTTTTGACTCCTTCCAAGGAAAGGGAAAAAGTGCAAGATAGTATTATGTGTTATATCACAGAAGTCAGGCGTCGTGAAGTGCTTCCTCTTACATTAGTGCTGTCTCCTGTTCTTTCCTAATTCTGGCGTCTGTCCAAACGCCTGTACTTAGTGGAAGCGACAGTTTGAACGTTATAGATAAATTGACGGCCAGATTAGGCCCTTGAATGCACGTACAGCAGGTGGTACGCTCAGGTAGGAGACAAATATGATCGTTAATGAAGTGAACAACCAAGGGCATCCAGATTGTTTTGCAGTCAGCACACGGCTCACTAAATTGCTGGAATAGGCGAAAGAACACGATATTAAGAAATTCGGTGGAACGCCCTAGCAGTTGGGATCCCAAGACTGGCAGGCATTCCTGCAGTGTCTTACACGTGCTTGAACGTCTAGCTGACTACTTATCAGGATGTACTTGGAAGGTCACAAGATGAAATCCTGGACGAAGATTCATTTTCTTCATAAATTTGTATATTAAATATGCAGTTTCCATCATATACGTTTCCCAAAATACTCAATATAAAGTCACTGTTCTTATGTCTGTATTTTTTTATTGCTAATGGGATGGGACTATTTTTTTATTGCTAGTGGTGTGGGACTAAGTCCCTTTTACTGCGGCCACCTATCAGATGATAGGTGAGGTTGATTGTGGAGCAATTGGTGGAATGAAGATTGGCAGGGGAAACCGAAGTACTCGGAGAAAACCTGCCCCAGCGCCACTTTATCCACCACAAATCCTACTTGACCAGATACGGGATCGAACCCGGGTCGCCGCGATGGAAAGCCAGCGACTAACCGCTTGAGCTATGGAGCGCCCTATTTCTTATGTCTGTAAGTATCGGTCGAGTGACTTCGTCAACTCTACGAGATTTCAAATATTTTTATGCATTCTAATGAACATATTTCATCTTTGTTTTACTATTTGCTGAAAGTATAAAAACTACACAGATATATATCTTACCAAATAATGTAGCCATATTTAATGACTTAGGAATTAATTAATTAATTGAGACTCATATTGTAAGTGAAGTACAGGCAAAGAACTTGTACTTATTTAATCTAGGGTAATTTAGCACTTTCATATTTGTGTTTTCAGACAGTCTTAACTGGAGTCATAATAGCCCTATTTAGATCCTGAACATCCTAAGTACATTACTACAGGTATATAGCATTATTAAGGGACATTTCGACAGAGAAATATTGTCAGGAATAAAAAGAAGAAGAAGATTACACAATCTCATAGAAAGAGGAACCTTCTATTGATGTTGAATAGACTTGATCTTTCGGAAAAAAGAACACCAAGGAAATAGAAGCAGAACATAAATAAACACGATCTAAAAGTTTGTGACGATGACACAGTAATACAATTATTGAGTTTGAGATA
>NW_019732377.1:31243-47061 GCF_002891405.2 Cryptotermes secundus | reverse complement strand
CGGGTTCGATCCCGGGTCGCGTCAAGTGGGATTTGTGGTGGACAAAGTGGTGCCGAGCAGGCTTTCTCCGAGTACTTCGGTTTCCCCTGCCAATCTTCATTCCACCAATTGCTCCACAATCACCCTCACCTATCATCTGGGGCTGGTACAATAGGCCAGAAGTGACCGCAGTGCAAGGGACTTAGTCCCACCCCACTACTTAGAATTCACAGATCACAGGAGATGCTGAAGACGCTGTCCTGTCAAATGCCGATCGATCTCCCCTTCAATGACAGATTGTAGAAACCAACTGCAAAAATGAAACTTGCTAGTTGAATCACGCGGCTGCAAGCTGTACGTGGGTTACCGTTGTTTTATAGGGTCTAAACTTCAACATTTTCCGGTCACGGTAGCCGATCCGTCTAAGGTATGTACTGTCTTCGCTCGCTCGGAAACCGGAACCGTGGTTCGAATCCCAAACAATGCATGGATGTTTGATGTGTGTATATGTTTATTCTGTGTTTAGGCAGAGGCCTTGCGACGAGCTCATCACTCGTCCAAGGAGTCCTACTCTCTGTAAAATGATCATGAAACTGAAAAATTAGAGGCCAGGGCCCAAGGGGGCTGTAGAGCCAGCGAAAAATCTTCAGGAATTGTGTTGCCCTACTTGCAATAGAATTTGGCGCTCCAATCTCTTAAGCTAGATGTGCCAGCAGTAACGTACGTAACAGAGGAGACTCGCATTTTTGACAGCTGCCAGCGCAGAAATCTGTAAAAATAATAATATCCACACGGACATTTCCGTGCAAATGATTCTGAGCTAGTTACAAAAATTGCTAAGATATCCTGTTTTGCCTACTAACTAGCGTTGCAGATTCCATAGCAAGTGATTGAATATCGCGGCCAAGGTGTTAACCCGCTGATCTGTATATTACTGCTCTCTGCTCCAAATGTGGTTTCCAAAATAATAAATCCTCGGTTTTTAGTGGTTTCCCGTAATTCGTCCAAGAAAAAACTGGGATAGTACCTATAAATTGCGACGTATCCTTTCCGATTTATTGTTTACTCATCCTCCTGCCATTTTACCTACGTAATCATAATTATGATTACGTAGGTAATGACGCTGTCATTTATTATAATAAATGACAGCGTCGTCTAATGAACTAAAATTAAATAAACGATTATCCGCCGTCTGTTGACATTTTCTCGTTAGATTTTACTCCAATCTGTACAAACTCTCTTGAGTTATTTTACTCTTTTCCAGCTCGAATAAAACACAGAAGAACAGTCAGAATCTCCGAGGATATATCGTCACATCCTCTCCCTCTTTTCAACGTCCGCGTTTCCCTTCAACTCATTATTACGCCTTTTCTATCGACTGTTTTCCTGAAGAATGGGACTACCCAAGTATAGTTGTCCGGAATATGTCTCCTGTTGCCGGATGTGACGTCAGACTTCAAAAGAGTCTATACAAAACGCTAATATTTTTATGTGCGGCTCCCACATCCCCAGCAAGCTCTCTTTAATGGTCTTAATTTATACCTTCAAAATATTTCACGTGTCAATGAAAGTTCATTGAATTTCTCGGATAGTTGAAGGCTGGCTTATGTGAATTCAGTACTTCTTGCTATTTTTAGATCTATCACTGACGTTCTTATTTCATCCGTGCCGTCAGTGAGCTCTCATTCTCCTATCTTCTCTTCTCCTCTCCCAACCAATCCGAACTTGGAAATGGAGAGGATATTTAATCTTATTGGAAGAAATCTCTGAAAGATCTTCTTTACTTGTTCTCTGTCCCTTTCGTTTCTATAAAGGCGACACCTCACGCTGGTGCATTTCATTTTGTCCAGTGATCTACACGTACCCCGAACTTTCATCCACATCATGGCTCTCGCCTTCAGCATTTCTTTTTGAATGATAGCAGACAAGTATAAAAAGGAAGTACGTCATGTATTCAGATACTCTCCAACTGATACAAATATATAATTAACAACGAGGAAATAGAACTTATTCCTATAATATGCAACGAAATCTGCAATGTTATCAAGTAAAAAATTATAGAAGAAAATAACATTTTGAAGGCATAGCACGTTCTAAATTTGTGGCTTATTTACACCAATGAACACCAATTGTACACAAACTCTTGATAAACAGTCGGTTGCTAGGTTACTCAACAATAGAAGAGGCTGTGGTTTCTGTGTCGTCAGTTCCGCGCAACAGTTGAAACAGCGGCGTTATGCAACCCATTGACAGGCAAAATATCTGTAAACACGGATCAGCCTGAATAATATAGAGGCTGTGTTTTCTGGTTGGTCCGTGCCGAAGGCTTATAAGTGAAGTGAATTTGAAGAAATTTGAACTTAAATTGAACGACTTAAATTCAGTGCATTATATAATATAGATTTGTTTCAAAGTAATGTAAGCTCTGTATCAAAATATATTCTATTTGCTTCTAAGCATTAAAACTATACGAAACCTACAATAAATTCGTTTGTGTTCTATGCCTGACGGACCTGTACCATATTACTCTACTTACCTGTCTCAAACGCATTCCTTGTGTAAGTTGTCCAAAACATAATCTGAACGATACAGGGAAATTGTATCTGTTACCAAATGCAAATATTAATGTTTCTTTATTCAAATCGTGCAACTTTGGGGCATAATTACCCATTGAGGCTGCTCTGCGTAAAAGTGAGGATTTACGTTAGTCGCATAAAGCACCTTCATCCTTATACTAATGTACTGGCCTGCTGCATTCGCAGTGCAAGAGGACAGAGAAAAGTAAAATTTGTTGTGTTTCTCGAAATATTAATATTAGTGATCACACTGTAGGTAGAAAGGCTTCAGAAAGGATAAAATGTTTTACCTCCCTCCTCCATATGGCGTCATGCCCTGGTACTTCATCAAGTAAAAGAAGAGTTTACTGCAAATTTTATAACCGTATCTGGCTGAAAGCACCAAGTGGCATTCGTTACAAAGGTTATCCCTTTCGACAATTTGTCCTCAAATTCCGAGCCCCGTCTTCTTGTGATTCAAGTATTTAAGAAACTTTTTCATTAATAATTCATTTTCTAAATCATGGTTGTGATTCTCAATTGCAAGGTCGGTCAGTCGATTAAAGTGATGCTGGTCCTCGCCAGCACAATAATTCTTGGTCGCGAGTCCCGTCGGGATTCATTGCCAAGAGTTTTCTTCTTTTGTCTACATTTACGTGTTTAGAAATGAGGGCTCCTCATCAAAATGAAGATGGTTCTGACTACTCTCGGTCAGTCTCCTTCTACTGGGGGTGGCTCGAGCGGGCACTCACTCACTGACCTTCTCCTCCACACACACACTCACAGCTCTCGTTCTCTCCACCGAGATAGCATACACAGTTCCCTTCATTACAACTGCCCTTATCGAGGAACCTGATCCCCTGTATTCCTACTACATCTGTAGTGCACTACGTTATCTCCGTTGCTATTTATCCCCAAGCACCCATCCTGCAGTCCTATAAGATTTCACACCCCTTGCTCGTATTCTTGAAAGTTCTCCTAGCTAATTCCAACGAAACCTTCCAATCCAAAACTATCTTCAAATATTTTGTTGCACAGTATAATTTACACTTATGGATTGTTAACCCTACTTTCATCCCCGAGCTGGAGGATTGTCTTCTGTCGCCTGTGCGTGACTACTTACTCGGGATATTTGAGGTTGTGTTCCATGTTTTGGAGGCCGTCTCCTTTACCCGCAATCTATCAACAAAGAATCAGCTACTACTAATAATAATAATACTGTTGCTGCCGCTATCAGTAACGATTGAATTTAGTTTAAGATATTTATTTACGTGCTTAATCTGGAGCCCAAAGGCCAAATACAAATTAAGCACGAGTAAATGAAGGAAACAAAATAAGCACACACACCCAACCGTAAACAAAGGAAGGCAAATTCTATCATTAAGAAAATAATACAAATTATTAATTGCGTTCTCTCCAACCAATATGCAGCGAGAAATATGTATGCATATAAAATGAATACAATTAATATTTTAGTAACAAAGAAGTACTATTATAAAATTTGATTAAGAGAAACAAATTTTGTTCCAGTACGTCAAATTTCCTGAAATATTAGTAGCTGAAGCGCATGTAAAAGACAACTTGTCCTTGAAGTACAGATACTGAAATGAGAGAAGTGATATGGTACAATAAATAATAATAATAATAATAATAATAATAATAATAAAAAAGAAACGAAATTATAATTTCGATCTAACACACTGACCTATAGTCATCAACGTCCTTATCCGGCAAAAATTACGTTAATACGGGACACTTGATCGTCGTGGTTTTCTTGATATTCATTGCGTTAGCTAATGTGTCCGACAGATAAGCAGTATTAAACTAATCTACACGTAATAAAGTTTATGCCTTTATGCGGTGAGTATAAATGTAATCACTTTCGAGGAAAGGAAATACTGTACATTTTCATATCTGTGTTCTAGCAATGATATTACGTCAGACGTGACGTGCTTGAAATTTCAGAGCGGCATGCATAATTGATACAAGATTTGCTTACGTGAATATGACAGGAAATAAGCAAATTCGATGACTGATTACCAGTGGTAGGGGCTGTCAGTTGTGACTGATGATACAAGGTTAGTTATTGGTTTCAAACGCCAGGTGTCTCCCTACGCATGCATCTTCATCCCTGCAGCAGGCGTCATCGTAATAATACAGCGCCACTCCAAATTTGACATGAGAGTCCAATATGCGAACATTATGCAGCAAGGTGCCCGTAATCAGGTCAGCAACATTTCGACCTGCCGAGGAAATTATTGACACCGCACATCTGAATATCAATTCTGTGGCGAATCGTTTGATCTATGTAAGTAAAGAGAAGTTACGATACAATATTAGGTTGTTTAGGTATGTGTTACACAGATTATCATTATCCACTTATGTACTGTTTACTAAACGAGGCTGTCAATAATTCATATTATATATAGCGTCTAAGTTTACGATAATATGTGAATAATGAACTAGAAAATATGTAGAAATAAATAGCTGTGACCTATTTCAAGCTAAAATCCAAGAATTCATTGAAGGGACTGAGAAAGGCCAAGAAAAATATCAGTGTCCGAATTGAGACTCGGACAGGGTATCTGCCGAATGCAAACTCAGATTTCGTGTAGGTATTTACCCATATTTTACAGGTTAAATGAAACAGACGACATTCTGAATGAGGTGTTGCCGTTCTTGTCATACGCAGGTACCAAAATTTAAACATTAGCTTCTTCTCGCATGAAGTTAATCTACTTCTATATATTAATTGCATAACAAGTTATAACAAGTTGTTAATATAAAGAATTAATATAACATTTTAAAATATTTTCACTCACCACTTCGACCAATTTTTATGCCAAGATGCACTTTCTTAACTTATTTCTCCTGGTGCGCAAAAAAAAAACTTCAATCTTGCGGACTAGACAAATATCATTTCCAGAATCTTCGTCACTGTTGTCCCCGAATACCTTTATCGCTAATTTATCTGTCACGGATCTCACTTAGTAAAGGAATAAAACAGTACCCGTGACATACTATTCGTAACAAGAGAGTATAAATGAATTTGCCAGCCGCGCCGGTAACTACATCGTGGCTTTATGATTATTACTTGCGGCGTCTGTCATGATAAACTAACGGCCCCTGTGGACAGTTTTTTCATGTTCATGAGTGCAGTTTATCATCTCAGACAATAAATTCTCGTCATCATTAGGTATAATTATGTCGTAAATCCATATTCCAATCTGAAATACACGACGCCAGAAGTAATCTTGTCTACTAACAAAGAACAGAAGTCAGAGAGAAATGGAACACTACATCCCGTGGAGATATAATACTGAGGGAGCCATAAGACGAGATAAAAAATAAATAAAAGATAATAATAATAATGATGAGAAACAGACGAGTCTGAAATACATTAAGAGTCAAGTGTGTCATTGCATCAAGAGTGTAGAATTTCATGTGAGTGTTATTCGGGCTTTATTTTACAACACTCAATATTTAGGCTGTAATGTCGGCAGGGTGACTGATGATTTGGAAATCATTTGGAAGTGACATCCCGGCATTCGTTTGAACTGATTGAGGAAACTCGCGGAAGACCTCAGTGAGGTCTGCATCTAGACCTGCGTCTTCTCGAAATTCGAGCCTACAAAACAAGGTTCTCCGCACCATTGGCAATTTTCCAAGCGCACACAGATTTGCGATTTACACATGGCTTTCAAAATTCCGTACGTATATGATTATATAACAAGATTATTCAGGAAACAAGCAGAAGTCATACAAAATCATGATAAAGAAAATATTCGCACTATTCGAAAGTTCGAAGCCCGTCAAAAAAGTATAAAAGGCGGAGGCCAATCGTACGACCGTTCAAGTGACTAGACTGCAGTTGTAGTGGAAGCTACTAGAAACAGGGCATAATCTGCTGTACTGAGCCTCGACTGACAGAGGCCCTGTATATAATTTATATATATTTATTAATATATTTAACATGTAAAATGTAAATAACCTTTACATTATGACAAATGACTTGCTACTGCAGACAATGACTCTGACAAAAGTTCTCTCGTCAGAGAGGGCGCCCCACGAAAACAAGGCCGAAACTGTCAAACGGTAATAAATAGCTGGTCATAAGTCCCAGACTGGGCTCGACACCAATACTGACTGGCTGTCTGACTGAGAGTAAGTCGTAATGTGACTTTGGCTTTGATTCTGCAAAGTCATTTCAGTACAGTTAGAATTTATGAATAATAGCGACGGAAGCACGCGAACAAGCAAACCAGGAGAGAGCGAAATGGAACCAGGAGTACAGGAGAGTACAGAGATCAGCATGTGAGGATTTAGTGTGTAACTTGAAGACTTTATGTATGCTACAGTGCAGTGATATTGGGAGTGTGCGTATTAGGGAGACCTTTATAGTTCCTGTGTTATGTATGCGTGAAGACTAGTGGAGATTACTGAATAGGTTAGTGTGGAGTGATTGTAAATTTTGTAAATCAACAATCGTGCTATAACTAATTGTAGTTACTACACGTAGATTATTAATAAATCCAATTACCAGTCCAAACCCTCGTCTTAGACACTGCTACACGCGACAGTATACAAGTACCATTCAGGAGGGGGCACACCGCTTTTTGAAAATCAGCTTCAGTGATACTCTGCTCTACCATACGTTCTCTGCTTGATTTAAGGAAAGATTCACCTAACTCTTTATGCATAAATACAGTGAGAACTAAAGTACGGTTTATCCTAGATAAAAGTAACTTTAATGGAGAGAGGGGAGAGTTATTAATCGGGTTTTAGGCTCATAGTGTTTCGAGTTAATAACAATCTGATATCTTCAGTGTGAGAGATATAAGGCACACCGAGAATATCATAACACTTAAAAAATTGACTGCTGAGGAGGGAATGGAGTTGGATCTAAAAATAAGAGATATTAAGAACAGGAGAAAATGGATTGGTCATAGCAAGTAAACTTGAATCCCTCCCTTTTTACAGTGATTTAAGAGCAGGGAAAGATGTAGAAAGGGAGAGGATGTATGAAACAGCTAAATCCTTCCTTTGTTATCAGTCTCCGTGTTCCACGTACGTGAGATCTCACTTCCCCTTCCCCAACCTCCCCTCCTTAACTCATCAACCTTATATCTCAAAACGTCACTTGTCACGGAGCGAACTATACTTTTGTTTCTGAGACTCGAAGAAACATTTGGCAGTAGATTTAGTTGTTCTAGAAATAATAAGTCACGTTTCTAATCTCGAAATTTCAAAATGTAGCTAAAATATTTCCCTAAAATTCCTATCGCTGAATATTTAATCATTTTTTCAGTTTTCGTGCTGGGTTCCTTCGCCTTATAGTTCATGGACATAACTGAAAAGCCGCAGTTATGAGCCCTCCTTTATGACATCCATTTGCTGTCATGCTTACGTCACGGACAGCAGTCACAATTTGTCACAGAACCCTCGTAATGCAAAGAAAAGTAGAGTGGACCAGACCAAAACTAAAGGCAAGCCAGCCAGAACGCAGCATTATACGAGCATTATGCTGGACTCTGCCAATTTTTTAGGTATGTTTGGTATACATAACGTTTATATAAAGTATACCCCAGACAATACACAATGTCAAATACAATATTAATATAAAAATATCACGTGATATAGTGACTGCAGTGTGATTTGGTTTGGTGATTTGATTTATTGACCACTTACAAATTGTTACTACAAGTAACCATAGCGCTATCGCTAATTCTCAAAATCTCCAGTTCACTACAGCACGTACTACGACTTCTCCGTCTGCTGTGTCTTCACCAGTTGTTGGTCGTTAACGGTTTCCAACGGAGTACGTTCCGTGTACTTTGGGTTCCCGAAATATCTCACAGTAACAGCTCACACCGACTGAACTGCAGTTCTATGACTAAGTCACTAACTCACCAAATAACTCTTCACTATCCTGCCCTACACTGCACTCTCACTAATTGTCACATTTCAGCAAGGGCCGCAAAGAAAACACTATGCCTCTGTCGATGTTCGATTGATACTTAGCGGACCGAGCAGAAAACACCGCTTCCCAGGTAGTTCAATTGGTGTATGTTAGGAATCTGTTGCCTAGCAACAAACGTTGTTTACAAAGTCATTACTTAGCAACAACTCTACATGCTACAGAATGAACTGTGTTCACCTTTAGAGGACCGTACGAATAACACATGAAGCCCTTAGGAGTAACACGCACGCCTATTCTCAGTTTTCCAATCTTGGGTCAATGTACAGTATTTGTCTTTAAGTTTGTGTTCTAATGGCGCTGCCAACGTCCAGACTGTACTGCGGCGATGTTAGGATCTTTAAGAAATATGGAGCGATTTGTGGAATGCGAATTGGCAGAGAGACACTCAGAGAAAACCTGCCTCAAGTGTCACTTGCTCACCACAAATTCCACATGAACTGGCCTAGGATCGAACCCGGGGCAGCGAGGTGGGAAGCTGACGAATATTCGCTGGAGTTATGACACATTACGTGAAAATATCTTTTATAGATATTATTGTCCAGAAATATCTTAAGCTTTCACACATACAATTGATCGTATACAGAACTACAGAGTTCTGCACAGCAGATTTTAAGACGAATTGTGATTATCTGTGAATAGTGACAATGGCGGAATCCGTACGATTTCAGAAGATATTGTAATGATTCCTGTCTGGTAATTGTGTTACAGTCTCGCAAGGTGAAAGTGACATGTTTGCTTTCGGGTTCTACAGTCCGGAGAGCAGAACTCAAGACTCTTTGTGCTTACGTCATAGTGAGCGGACACGAGCTCGAATTACATATTTCGCATGTGTTCATTTGGAAGCACATTCTGTTGTTAGCAACCCTCACAGATTACGATGTCTCTTATTTTCGAAGAGTAGGCCTTTGCACGTGTCATATATTAAACCCATACGCTTGAATTTGGATGTCTTTGTGTATGATGTTATCAAGAGTAGTCATCATATCTGATGTGCAAGTAAGCAAGTAGGTCAACTGATCGGAAAATGCGAGCCGTATCTATACGTAAAATCTCCCAGATGAAGAAGGAGCCTTACACGTGACAACATTAACATTTGTTTACGTCCCCTTACTGCGCATATACGAACAGGTGTGATAACGTCTAAGAAATCGCAGATGACATATTTGAAGCATAAGGTCATTGCTAGGCAATGGTTCGGTAAACACATTCCCGAAGTTACACTCTCAACAATAGGACATCCATTGTCAGGTAACGGATCAAAAAACGCGTATTCTTGACAACAGAAGGTGTTTTCCGTGGGGTCCGTGCCGAGAAATTATAAGAGAACACAGGCAGGAGTACAACGGCATAAAAGTGGTAGAGAGGAATAGAGAGGAGTACGAGGGAGTACAAAAGAGTACAAAGGAGTACAACGGAATTTAGTTGGAAGTCAGTATAGTTCCAGTGGAGTGTCCAGTCGGAAGAAGATGACAATGTGTCAGATACTGATCGGTAAATTGTTGTAACCAGTTGCATAAAGGTCTAATAAATTCGATCATCACATCCAAGACGCATCCTACTAGTCACGTAAACCCAGGACACCCCGCATACGTGACAATATACTTCACCCTGTATCGAACCTACAATTTCTTTGCCATCCACTTCCACGGAACGGTGCTCTGGCAATTCGCCGAGACGCTAAAGTACCGTGTCAGGATGAATAACTGTGTTGAATAAGACTTGAAATATTACGAATGAGTTCTGAGTAAATTTCATTCGTACGATTTATCACCCAGGGTTTGGAAGGAAGTATCGAATGGGACCCCAGGGCGGAGATTGTTAGGAAATTCTGGTTCGTTGCCCAAGTGAATGTGTCATTCTTTCGAGTAGCATACGTCTTTCTGTCACTGCTGATTATGTGACGAATACAATTATCGTAGTCGGATTATGACAGTAATTAACGTGGATATTTGTTAAAAAGCGGCTTCCTATTCTTTTAAATTAACTATGAAGTGTTTATCTGACTCTTTTTTGTTTATTGAACGACATTCTGTCAACCACACAGTCAAATGGAAAGTTGTGGAGTGATTATAAATTACAGTTCATTTTGATGCGGAAAGCGATTGTGGCTGAAGCATTACCCTGCCAATTCCGTTTCATGTAGACAACGAGTAATCCATCAGATAGTCGGGCTCAAAATCGAGGTGTAACGAGGAACACCCCCTTTCTTTTTATTGTTTGTGAGGTGGGACTAAGCCTCTTGTACTGCGGTCACTTCTGGCCTATTGTACCAGCCCCAGATGATAGGTGAGGGTGATTGTGGAGCAATTGGTGGAATGAAGATTTGCAGGGGACATCCTGCTCAGGCTTGCCCCTGGGTTTGCATTAAGTAATAATGCAGAGAAAAGTACTGGCTTTGTTGGCGTAAGGAACTTGCTGAGTGGTCAGTCTGTAGGAACTCAACAGACATTCACTATAGAGAAAACTGATGAATACGATGATCACTAATGAGAAGATGATTCGATGAATTGAAATATGAACATGAGTTGCTTGTGATGTTGTTGCCTGAAGAACAGCATCTAACACATAAATCCGTGGCCTATAGAATATAAGCAAACTGTGTCGACGGAGAGACCGCCGCTTGACAGCGAAGTTAGTGCCAAATTTTGCGATTAGAGGGTGTCACGTGGTCAGCGCAACGGTTCCCCACGACCATTAATCTCGGTTTTCTAGACCGGATCTAACACATAACTGAATATATTAATTTGTTTGTTAACAGTTGCAGATGCATAAATGATGCTATTCAACAGCGCAACTGAACACACGGTGACTAGCACAAGACTTTGTTGCAACTCAGTAATTAAACGGGTCTCGTTTAAACCAAAGTTAATCAAATGTACTTCCTTCCAAGAATTATGGCTGATCTCCAAGTGATAAGAACTTTTCTCGAACATTGAAAATGTGCAGTACGAAAAATTATAATGTCTTTATGGTATGTATAAACACGTGGACAAATTAGACTTCCACAATTTTCTGTAAGTTACCTGACAATGGAGGTCAGGTGCCACTTTTCTTGTCGTGCACTGGGCAGAAGGAGCGTTTATAATATCAATTCAGCTTAAAGTATTATTATTTTTAGGAAATTGTAGGTTCGTATGTGTATTTTTTGTTGAGAAAATTAGGCCCACCAGCAGCATATATAGGCTGTTTTCTTGTCTTGAATCAGACTTTCTGAAATGGGTTAAGGAAAATTCTTGGTATCATTTCTTCCTTGTAGAATCATAAGTAGCAATAATCAGGATCCATCAGTCTTGCATTCTCATGAAGTTCTGGACACGTACATTCAGACCTATTCACACCCAGCCAAATAAATTCTTCCCTACGAACACAGTAAAAAATTACATAACGGTCAATATCATGTGTGAATGTAAATAAAAACCTTTCGGAAGTTGCTGTCTGTTTCTTCGGAAAATCGTATGTAATCGGAAAACATTCTTTACGTTTGTTCTTACGTTTACAATCCATGACTTATATCTGTATATTCTGATTCTGGGTTAGTAATATTAAGATAAAGTAATTTTAGTTTGCTACTCAAAATAAAACGAAATTGTAAAAATATAAATTTCAAATCCAAGGGAGGATACGGTGAAGAGAAAAATGCATTTTTTTCCCCATTCCCTACATCCGTATGCTTGTAAATAATAAGAATGCAATTTCAGTAATCATTTCCTGTTGTTTTTTTTTTTTTGGCTGTAAAAGGATTCTCATATAATTCTATATGATACATGATGATAGTTGTATACCGGTCCCTGTGATATGCATACAGTCACAGACACGCATGCATATATACATACAAGCATATTCTAAAAATATCCGTAGGCTAGGTATATGTAATCATACATAGGTCGTACATACAAGTACACATCTTCGAATATAGTATGTATTTATATACTTTCATGGGTTAAAAGTATAAATACATACATATTGCATACGCGCATGGATAAATAGACTGTATTTGGGTGTACATAATTACATAGATAATATACATATATATTTTACAGTAATAGTAATTAACTGGCAGTTACGAATAATTTTCAACCTCTGATTTTTGTAATCGCCGGTTGTTATTAATAATAACAATATAATTAATTCACTTACACCGTAACACACACACACCTGTATACGCGCATATAGATGAGAGAAGAAAAAGGTTATTTCTTTACGTGTGAGTGGATACACAGGTCCAATTGGAGGAATATATAGTTAATTTAAGTCCGTACATACGTATATAAATATACATACATACCGGCAGGGGTCGGAGTTCGAGTCTCCGTGGAGTCAGAATATTCTTTTCTCCATATCGTCCAGACCGGCACTGGGGCCCACCCAGCTTCCTAACCAATGGGTACCGGAGGTGAAGCGGCAGCGGCGTGAAACTGACCACTAACCTCCAGCTAGTACCAAGGTCAAGAAAACGTGGATCTATACATCCACTCCCCCATACACCTTCATGATGTAGTGCTTAATTAGTTAAGCACAGGAACAACTTTACCCTTTTTACCTTACCGGCAGAGATATATATTCAAATTGAATTTCAATCAATTACATTCATTGTTGTAGAGCAGCCGTGTCAAACATGCGGCCCCATAGCCACAAAGTGCGGCCCCTCAACTTTTAGAGCTAATTGATATTAAAATGAATATTACAATTTTAGTAGAAATATTTTTTGTAAAGACAATTTTCCAACAGACCAGAAGACGAGAAGTTTCACGCGGACATAAATTAGCAGGCTGCAGGAAATTCAATGTTTTGCTATTTCTAACATAATTTCTTGTGTAATCTCTCTTTTTACATATTGAAAAGCTGTTTGATACTTGTCAAAAATGGCATTCTCTTACTTTTTAAAACTGTAAGATATGTGACTTTAGGTAATTATATTGAAATTATTCCTAAATAATAAATAGAATTAAATTTCCTTGTATCAAAATCTAATGTATATTTCTATTTTGAAGTGCGGCCCTGGGCTATTATTTATAGGGCTGGGGTGGCCCTCTGTACAAGTTGAGTTTGACATGCCTGATGTAGAGTATAAAATATAATTATTGCTTTATCACCTTTAGTATTTGTTTAATAATAATCCTGTCTCATGGTTTTTGCTCCGACACATAAACAGAAACACATATCATTCCTACCTAGCTGCGTGGATAGAGACGCACACTCGCAGGACAACAGAACCCGTGATCCCCTTATTGCAAACTCGTTCGAACATCAGACACAGAAAGTACGATCCCGTTACGTTTCCAGGTTCAATCGATCTGGGAGCTCGCCTCCAATTGAACACCTTAAGGAAGATAACCAGTATTTAATCAAATTACGTGCACACAATTGCGACGAGGGGCTGTTTGTGGAGTTCTTCTTTGGGCGGCTCTTGACATCGATCGGCGTTGGGTCTATTTTTTTGTCATTCTGACAAACGTGGCAGCTCATCCACCACAGGCAGATGTATGACTAAAGTTGAAATGTAGGAAGAGATTATCAGTTACTCTAAAAACGGTCTGTCGGCCCCGAGAGATTTATTTACGTCACTAGTCGAAGATCTTCAAAAGAGAATTTTGAAGCAATGTAAGATGTGTTTAATTTATGGCCTCATATTAAAGGGGCTCAGATTCAGAACTCGCCAGTTATTAACGGACTTACGCTGGAAAAGGCTGAGATGAATTGTACTGCCACTTGATTTCTTAAATTTCCTTTCTCACTATTTTCGTCTGTTTCTGTTTTAGGCCCACCCGTTAACATCGCGTGCACTAAACAACGTTGTTAAATGTGAAGCACCTTCGAAACAATTTACAGTCATTTAACAAGTTACTTATTCTATTACCGGCCTGGTCGTCAGTGTAGCAGCCTAGTATATTGAAGGTCTCGGATTCGATCCCAACCTTTACCCCGAATTTAAAAAAAAAGAAAATACATTCTGTCCGAAATAGAGCCAGATGTACAGCTAACTTCCGAAACGTCATATAATCGAATGTACGTTATATAAAAGAGAATGTCCAAGATATATCGTGCTTATCATTAATATTCTGTTAAACAGTGCAGAGTATAGAAGGAGCTACTGTTGAGAAGCCTTCTCGGTCACCTTGACTTCACCTCTGCGCACTGAGATTTGACTTGGAAGCTCCTACTTTCCGTTAATTGCCTGTCTTCTTCAGAGGCCACGTTGTTTATGTCCATAAGCGACTTCTACACTGAATTATGATATTATATGTTGGAAAATAATTAATAATTTTTACGCGTAAAGTTATTTCTTAACAAAAAATGTTAATTTCTTTAATAACTGAACATTTTGTCCCTTCTCGATTTTGTTGGTACATTTAATAAAGTGTCTTAATAATAAAACTTTATTATTAACTAGAATAAAATCCCATTCCTGATTGTTAGACAGCATGAAAACGCTAGACGACAGTAAATTGTAGTAAAGGTTATAACAATTTTAGTCCTGATTTGAAAACCTTACAGTGATTCGGGAATGAATGGTAGTATTGGAGCCAGCAGAACACTGTACAGGGATAGTGCTGCCCAAACAGTCACAGAACCTCCCACGTGTTTCGCTATTGGAACCAGGTATTCCGGACTGTAAGGTACTTTTAGTGTTTTCCAAACGTAAACTCATCCTGATGTAGGGAAGAGCGTGAAGGACGATTCATAGCATATCACTCGCGCTTTTCCAGTTGTGTGATGTCTATGTTTTATTGTCGCGACACCATCACTTACGCATCTTAGCGCTACTGTCAGTAATCAGAGGTTTACTAATTGTAAGCCTTGCCGTGGGTTTTGGATTTGTGAAGCTAATATTGGACAGTTTTTGTAGAGACAGGATTTTCAAAATAAATGTTCAGTTTTGCTGTCCTGTCACCTGTGTTAGAGTAGTTCTTAGATTTCNGCTACTGCTCTCTGCATTCCAAGCCATTCACCTGCTCTGAAGATGGAGGCGATACGTTCCTCCGAAACGTCGGCCAAGACGAATACACGGCGCCAAAACCCAGAAGACGACTTTCTTCATAGTCATCGCCGTGAAAACCTCAAAACTTACAATCCTTCTCATTGTACGACGATCTCTTTCTGTCAATGTTGATTTTCGCTCACTGTTCCTCTTTTCTGATGTTGTCTTCCCATGGTTCGTGTATGCCGACATAACCTAGGAAACTGAAACGCTTCAGATAAACGTGCACCAACGATCTGTCCTCTTTCAAAATCGGACAAGTCTCCCATTTTCCGATTCTTTCACACTGACTGTCACTCAATGCAATCACTAATGCACTGATACG
>NW_019732377.1:11843-31224 GCF_002891405.2 Cryptotermes secundus | reverse complement strand
GTAAATCACCTTAGAAAGATACGTCTTGTATTCTTCAACACAGAGAGTGCTTAAGAAAGCCGCATCTGCGTTCGTACAAGATAGCATCAGAGCACGAACTTTAAAAAGGTGATGTCAAGCTTGCGAAACATCGCCAGTGGTTTAAAAACTTGCTTACCGCTCCTGATGAGATATTCTGGGAGCTACACTTTATAGCGACGACACATCCATCTGTGTATGGCTCTACAGTCCTTCTGTTGGACCTTGGCCTCTTTTTTTAGTTTCTTATTCTTATACACAATCTGTAGGACTTCTTGGTCGGGGGATCAGCCCGTTGCAAGGCCGCTATCTATATATGGAGCAGCACACACAGACATTGCCTTGAATGAGATTCGAAACCACGATCCCATCGTCCGAGCGAGTGAAAGACATTTCATACCTTAGATCGCTCGGCCACTGTGATCGGCTTAGCAGCGATCCATAGTTCCATTTATGCGTATACGTTAACCCCCCCCCCCAAGCAGACGCTTGTGGTCGGCTTTTTCGCCGCATGAGAATACAGAAACAACGCTGCATGACAAGAAAGATGGTGGATAGTGCACGATATCAAGATGACGGGCAACTGTGCCTCATGTTCTTTTAGGACACTGTCAGCTCTATTACTTTCAACTGAATTTGCGAACCTTCATTGGCCGTTTCGGCGTGGCCGATACTGCTCGCCGCTCCTTCCGACAGAATGGTGCTACAAAGTACATGGCCAATGTCTCCATGGTCTTTCTGCGCGCTATGTTCGGCAAACGAATAATTTCAAGGGGCATCCGGCAGCAAAGGTTGCCTCATCTTACACCCTCTGATGTTTACATGTGCGGAACCATAAAAGCTTCAGTGTAAAAAAACAGCCTGCATAGTCTCCGTCATCTGAAGGAGACCTTCAAAAACTTTATTAAGAATACTTGCCCATGTTGAATTGGTACGCGTCTTCCGCTAGTCTGCAAGCACGCAGGGGAACAACACTTGTAATTTGCTGTAACTCTAAGTGATTTCTCCTTCTCTCTGTATATTTCTGCACTATTAAATCGACACTATCTAACTAATGTAAAAGCCGTCAGTGCTTGCGGCGAGTCCGAAAATTTGCTTACAGTCTTCAGTGTAAGCCGTTTAGAAATGATATTACGTAGCTCCCACTAAAATTGTGGCTCAATATATTGAGATTATTAAGCATAAAATTACTCTTATAGACATTGCTTATTGTATTGGCTATACTAAAAATTGGGCACGCGGTAGCGTAGTTGGTTGAGGCTCTATGCTTCATGCCGGAAGGTCGCGGGTTCCATTCCCGATGAGATCATAGGATTTTTCAAGTGACCCAATCATTCAGCCGCACTATGACCCTGGGGTTGACTCAGCCACTAAGAGAAATGAGTAGCAGGATGCTTTCTGGCGAGTAAAGGGCGGCCGGCGCGTAAGGCTGACAACCACACTGCCGTCTGTGGGCAGATTGTCTAGATAATGTGGAAGCCTCGACGTCTCACAGTCCTGTGGCTCTCCACGGTCTGTTAACAGGAATAGCTTTACCTTTTATTACACTTAAATTATATGACAGTTTAGAGCTTGAGCTGACTCAGGTGTATAAAGGGGAACGGATCCTGCTCTGTTTGACCCGTTGAACACTATCGCTGGGCTCAGTCCTACGCTTACAGCTGAGCATGATTCTTTACTCTTATCATATCTGATGATATAAACAGATCCAATTTCCGAACAGTGTAGTTAGAGATTCAGTTAAGACAACGGGAAATTTCCAAAGTAATAAATTCATAAACAACAGAAAATCTAGGTATCAAACGTTAAGAGTTTCATATTCAAGGTCGTCACTTTTTATATGGACAAATACCGTCTTAAGTGCAACAATTTTATTGTAGTTTTTACTTCTTTTTCCTCCTCCACACTACATGTTTCGGCCCTAATTGGCCATCATCAGGTGTGTATCACTCACGTAACTGTTACACTGCTTGTTAAAAATGTAAAAATCCCAGGCTTTCTAATTGTATAAAATCTTTTTTAATCTACACGCGTCGATTTGATTTTTAAATTAGCACTTTTTAAANGTGAGTGTTGGAGGGGGAATGGGTAGTTGGGGGAGGGAGGTACCGTTAGCCTGTATAGATTTCGTATATAGTTTGAAATATGGGATTGTATGTTTCTATGTGTGTGTCATTCATTTGTAGGCCTTTCTTACTTATTTTATATATATGGTATTTCTCTAATGTATTCAAATGTTTACCCTTTTTTCCCGTTGTTACAACTTCCATTACGTCTGTTATTGTTCCGTATGCATGTCCCGTATTTAGTATGTGATTTGAGTACCCTGAATTGCAATTATTATTTCTAATATCATGTAGATGTTCTTTATACACACCTGATGATGGCCAATTAGGGCCGAAACATGTAGTGTGGAGGAGGAAAAAGAAGTAAAAACTACAATAAAATTGTTGCACTTAAGACGGTATTTGTCCATATATATTGTGTGAGTGTAACAGGATGCTGAAATATAATATCGTCACTTTTTATTTATGCGATTAACATTCGTTATATTTTCTTCTTTAAGTCTCCCTTTTTTAAAGTCTAATTTAAGGTCAGATACGTTGCTCCGCCCCCTCCATCCCTGTCCACATGCTTACTAACAGGACTCTTGTAGATAAATATTAATTATAATCGAAATTAGTGTCGTTATTGCATGAGAATTTGTGACAGTGCGCAGCAGTTGCGCATTTCACGCATTACGACTGCTGAATTCGCTATATACGGGGCCCTAGAGAGGGAACCCACATATCCACATATCGCTCAAGCAGCTGCTCTGAACTCAAGTTTAACAATATTTGTGTCATGGGTGTGAAAGAATGAAAGAAAGAACCGGCAACACTCGTATGTTAAGCACTCTCAGGACACTAGAACAAATTGTAAACAGACTGCCAAGACTTCAACGCATCATAATTCAATAATATTTATTTTAACGTAAGGTGATGAGTGTAATGTCTATTTACAAATATCGCGAACTTGAAACGGGACAAACTGATGGACGAACAAAGGGGCCCAAAGCAGTTACTCATGTTTCGCTTTCAGTCCACATAAATAATGCTTCAGTTTCAATTCGTATTTAGTCGTAAGGTAAAAGTTAAAGTTGTCCCTATGCTTAACTAATTAAGCACTACGCTATGAAGACGTATGGGGGAATGGATATATAGATCCACCTGTTCTTGACCTCGGTGCTAGTTGGTGAGTGGTCAGCTTCACTCTCCGACCGCTTTACCTCCGGGGAAAGAGCCCTGGTACCCATTGCATAGGAGGCTGGGTGGGCCCCAGACTCGATCTGGACGACATGGAGAATTGAAAATTCTTGCCCCCATTAGGACTCGAACCCAGACCCCTTGGTCGTTCAGCCCGTAGCCAGTCGCTATACCGACTGAGTCGTATTCTCAATAAATAAGAAAGCGGAACTTGTTAAAACTAGAAGTACTCAACGGTATTTAGAAGGTAGCTATATCATAATTTTGGATTTTACATGTGAGCTTCTTGTCTCGGAGTCCTAGTTCAGCACCGGGCATCTACATATATTTTAAACCGTTCGATTTTTCTTCATGTGCTTCGGTTTCCTCTGTTACCTTTTCACCTGTCACTGTTTCTGTCGTGTTCAAAGAGCCCATACAACGTCCTCATCTTTGTTTTACAGCTGACCCAAAACTTGGAAGGATTCATAGTCTTAACACAGATGCGTCGTGCTTTGAGAGCTCGAAAAAAGTTATATATTTTTACGTCGGTGATGTGGCTTCATTGTTGTAATCTCGTTTGATGTGAAGCTATTACCTGAGTGTAATGCATCATCATACTATACACACTCTGTTTTTTTTCTCACCACATCTACTGAATCCTCAAAAAAGAACTCCAATTCCATTAGGACGAGAAACTCATTTCTCTTTACCTTTTATAGAAGGCACAATGGATCACTGTGGTCGCGGTGCAAGGGCCAAGGAGGCCCATCCCTTTTACATTCATACCTTCTCTAGTGCAAGACACACTTCTGGATGTTTTGAGTGTAGTAAAACGACCTTCCTTATCAGAGCGTAAAAAATACGTTGGAGTCACTACACTTTGGAAAATCAGCTCTTTTGCTGGGACACTTGATTCAACGGAAAATAGATCCAAGAGGGGTGCCGTGGGGTTGCAATGAGACTTTCGTGACACTAGAAACTTCTGCTTTTCCCCACGTCCCATCGTGTTTCCTTCTCATCTTCTTCGCTTCATCCGCAAACACTGTCGTTAGGAGCAATTATTCCTTCACCGGCAGCGTGAGACCGACAGGGCGTCTGAGTCGGCTGTTGACAGACACAGACTCTCAAGGGACGTAGCAACGCATGCGAATTTATCTGTTAAAGATTGCTGAATCTTTTGCAGTGACGTAACTTGTCTGTAAGGGAGTGCTGGAAACCCTGTTCATTGTTAGCACCTGCTACAATTACCGTTTCCAATCTTGTACTTGTTTTAATTCAGTCTTCTATATATGTGCGCTAGCTCAGTCGATATAGCGACGGCTTACAGGCTGGATGGTCAGGGTTCGACTTTCAGTAGGGGAAGATTTTACTCTATTCCACAGTGTTCGTACTGGCTCTGGAGTTTACCCAGCCTCGTATCAAATGGGAACTGGGAAAGATTTCCCTGGGGTAAAGCGGCTTCAGCTTGAAGCTGACCTCTTATATCTACCTAGTCCCGAATTCAAAGAAGGTGGAGCTATATATCCATTTCCCCCATGTATCTTCATGGCATAGTGTTTAATTAATTAAGCATAAGGGCAATTTTGTATGTTAAAAATTCGTGGTGGGTTACATCGTGTTGTAGATCTTGAGAGGATAAATAAAACAGTTTCATGCTCAGTATTTATCATTACGCACCAAGCGTACCGACAGTTGTCATGTCGTTTTTAAGGGTGTAAATTTATATAAACTCACATGTATGCATATATGTGCGCTTGCATATGGAGTGAGACAGATAATCTCTTAACACTGTAAGGTTCAATCTGCTGGTTGCCCTTGCTCCATTATTGTTTCACTTTGTTACTATTCTTTCATTACATATTCGCCTGTCATTTGTGTTAGTTGATGGGGTCACTATTAAATAAAATTTTAAACAGGTGTTATTTATAAATGTCTTCTTATTCTTTATTCTGTAGATCTTGAATTTTCGAAGAAAAGGTCAAAAACCGAAGAATATTTATGTTAGATTCAGTCTCTTGTTCAGATTTCAATTCGAAATGAAATGCTACCTATTTAATAACTAAGGAATATATAAACAGAGATGCGCATATTCATTCATCCCATAAATGAGAAACTCTCTACTCTTTTCTTATTCGCTTTGTCGTCATGAACCTTATATGGATGAATCAGTATTTCCGTTGCAGCCGGATTATGATGAATGCCTTCACGTTAGCTTTTATTAGATTCTGGTGAATATGGCGGATACTGTAACATTGAGAGGCAAAAGCGTTCCAAACTCTGTACTGCCATCTTCAACGTCTCTTTGCCCAATGTATTAATATTTTGTCTATTTTCAACTGTATAAATTATGTTGTGTCCTAATAACTTAAATAAATTGCTAGGTTATGATCATGTAATAATATTAAAGTATTTTTCGTACCAGGATATCATGCGTGGTTTTTCGGGGTTTATTTAACGAAGCTGCCAGTATTCCAGTACATTAGACGCAAACACACACACGTATATGTACGTGATATGTGGGCCGTTTCTAGGAAAAGAATTGGCAAACACTTTGCCGCGGAGAGATTGAATCTTGGAGACCATCAGGTTACGGAACGGGGTTTCAGGAATACAAAAACTAAAAGTTGTAAGCAGGAAACCACAGCGTTGCTATGGAATCAACACACGGTGTCCGCAGCAACGGATAAGCATGCAATAACGTGAACTGTTGGAAATTGAGATCTCTGTTCGGTTCTCAAGGAGTTGACAGAGGAAGGACACGTGAGAATGCTCAGCAGAGTACATTAGTAAGAGAATTCCAAAGGCAGTTCAGTAGTTGAGTATTTAGCTGTAAAGTGTTAACTCGCTAGGATTCGCTACCAAGAAACGACTACAAAGGCCGCGCCATAGTTCAAGCTGTTAGTCGCTGGCTTCCCACCGGGATGGCCTGGGTTCAATTCCGGGTCTGGTCAAGTGGGATTTGTGGTGGACAAAGTGACCCTGGGGCGGGTTTTCTCCGATTATTTCGGATTATCCTGCCAGTCTTCATTCCACCAAATTCTCCATCATCATAATCAATCGGGCCAGGCTACAATAGGCCAATCAGGGGTCGTCGTGCCGAGTGGACCCAGTTAGACTGCACCCCCACTAAGCGAATTAAAAAAAGACTGCAAAGTAGATACAAGCCGGTCACGGTAATCGAGCGGTCTAAGGCATGCACTGTTTTCGCTCTCTCGGAAGCCGGGATCCTGGGTTCGAATCCCACTCAGGGCATGGATGTTTGTGTGCGTTTTTCTGTGTTTGTGTACAGATAGAGAGACCTTGCGACGGGCTGATCACCCGCCCAATGATTCCTGCCATATGTGTAAGATTTAGAAAAACAGGAGTGAACGGAGACGTTCATGGAGGTAGGTCTAGACCCACTGGGGCTGTAGTGCCAAGGGGGGAGTAAAAAGTAGATACAGAAGACTTTATTTTGTTTGCTCTAGTTACAGCAATCTTTAGAGTGTGGAAACCAGTTAAAGTGTTATACTTACTTGTAGTTACGACCTGTGAGTGTCCAATAAAACCTATTAACCAATGCAAAGCCCATCTACAATCACTAATACACGGGATATATATGTATATACATACCATATATTGTGACGTGGATGGCGCAACAGGAAGTAGGGGTCACGTGAACTCTGCGGTCTCGCAAGTGACGTCACACCCTCAATCCTTCCGCAACTACGCAACGCTCGGTAATCATCTCCTCCCCCACGGTGACGTAGCAGCACTTCCCTTTGTGACGTAACAAAGGGACACCGCTATAACACGAGGCAACAGGGGATGGTATAATAAGCCCGCTGAGCAGTATCTGACCAGAGTGCATGATCAGGAGTGACAGTGTGGATCGTGGAGTAACCAGTCAGTTGCGGTCTAGCATTCGCCGGAGTGAATGGAAGCAGGAGAGATAATTGTGATACTGCCGATGGCAGTAGTTGGGAAATTGTGAATTGTAATTGTGAGAGAGAGATTGTTCAATAAATTCACGATATCCAAAACGGCGTGAAGTTGTTTGTCGCGTGAAATACATCCACCACGTGACAGTATTATGTATATGTATACAGAGTGTTTCACGACTTTAGGGCATAACTGCAGGAGGTGATTTCCTAGGTCTTCGTGATCAAAAAGTTCATATAAACATGTGTCCGATTTTGGACGGTTACGGAGTTATGACCGTTTTTTACTCCCATACACGCCCTCGTGTGAGGGCGCGTCTTTCATCTGGCAGGTCGCTATTTTTATCCGGTTACAGACAGAGCGTTCTCGTTATCTTGACACTTGAGATGTACCTAAGGCGTGGTGGGTTGGTATGTCCGGCGGCCACGGCTAATGTGACGGCTACTTGTGTTCAGAACAGTTCTCATCTCGGTGCCTCTGTTACGTTTACGATGCCATTTATATTTTCATTTGAGGAGTATGCGGATATGATTTATGTGCACGGGTTTTGTGACGGTAACTCAGTTCTTGCCGTAGCTGAATATCAGCAACGGTTTCCGAATCGTAGAATACCGAACCGGGGAGTGTTTACTGGAGTTTACCAGGCATTGCGAGATACCGGTAGACTTCCCGGCGTTCGTATTGCAGCCGAGAGTTGTGTTAATGAAGGCGCCAATGAAGAAGGCATTGTTCGTGTGGTACACCGCAGTCCACGTACGAGTACGCAATTTAATCGCGACGGTGTCAATAATACACACAATTTTCATTTGTGGGGAAATGAGAATCCCCACGCCACTGTTGAGAGCAACTTTCAACAACGTTTCAGTGTCAATGTGTGGTGTGCAGTTCTGGACGATAAGCTGATAGGTCCTTTTATCCTGGAAGGTCGTCTTACAGGAGAGGCGTATCTCAGATTTCTACAGGAGGAATTTCCCCAGCTTTTGGAGGATGTGCCTTTGGATAAACGAAGTCGTATGTATTTCAAACACGACGGGGCTCCTCCTCATTCTTCATGTGGAGTTACAAATTTCTTGAACTATCGTTTCCCCGGGCGATGGATCGGATGTTGCAGTCCCCACCATTGACCAGCCAGGTCTCCAGACTTAAGCCCACAGAATTATTGTGTGTGGGGACGGATGAAAGAACTGGTTTACAATGTGAAGGTGGCAACGCGAGATGCTTTGCTCGGTCTCATTCTGGACGCCGCTGACCACATAAGAAACAACCAGCTGAAGCTGCTACGTGCTACCCGCGCGGTTCACAACCGAGCGGGAGCCTGTGTTGCGGCCGGCGGTGGCATTTTCGTAAATCAGCTTTAAGCACCAATCAATTCAAATTAAAGGTAATTTCACGAAGTTAACTTTACATTCATACTTTAAATGTACATGTATTATGCTGGTTTATTATTTTGTTCCGTTTATTGTCAGTAATCGTTACCTTCTATTCTGAGTTTAGAACGGTCATAACTCCGTAACCGTCCAAAATCGGACACATGTTTATATGAACTTTTTTGATCACAGAAATCTAGGAAATCACCTCCTGCAGTTATACCCTAAAGTTGTGAAACACCCTGTATATCTATACTGCATATTATTCTTATGTAACCATCTTGGGACAAAAGTAGCGTAGTTTGTTGAAGCACTATGCCTCAGTTCGGAAGATCGCGTGTTCGAGTTCCAAAGAAAACATTGGTTTTTCAATTGACATAATCCTTCTAGTCGCATTGTGGCTCTGGGCTTGACTTAGCCTGTAACAGAAATGAGTACCAGGAATCTTCCTGGCGTAAAGGACGGCCGGCGTGTAAGGCTGATAACCTCACCGCCATCTGTAAGCCGATTTTCTGGAAAATATGGGAGCCTGGCCGTTTCACAACCCTATGGGCCTCCACAGTCAGTTACAGTTATAGTTTTACGCTTTATGCAATCATCCTCATCATGAACATTTATTAATGATTTTTGTGATGTGTCTATAAACATCAGACTGTATGGGCTAAGTTACTGGCTAAGGTGTAAAATTAGAAAACATTCGTTATAACTGGAGAGCAGGCCAACTATCTTCTGGGTTTTAACACGACGTAGTCCAGACGAAATCTATAGGCATTTCGGAGGGCCGTATTATCTCAGTCTTCGTAGATTGTGCTGGTTTTGTGTGGCTTAATTTGACCCCGATGTTAGAGGCAATACGGTTCCCTGTATCACCCGGTGAAATTCTACCAGACTGCACTGCGTCAGATTCCAGAAGCTAGTACTTCTCATAGCCTGCGCTATGATAACTTACCGCACAATCCAACAAACGTATTATAATTATTATGTGCACGACACGAAAGTGTTAAAGATTACGTTGCAGTTACTGAGAGAGTATGGTTGTTTGAGCCATATTATATTCGCTCGTTAATTGGCATATATGATGATTGTATTTATATATTATGTATAGCCTAAAGTTAGAAATTGGCGCACTCTTAATAATAGTAGGCTTCAAATAAACTATTCCCTTCTCCACTGGTACTCAGTACACTCTTGATGTCATACTTTAGTTAGTGGTTAAATCTCTTAGATTATGGCCCTAGTCAAAGGGCAAATAACGGTAGAAATACTGGTATCTGTCACAAAGGAGACCAAGTTACTTAGAAGACAGTAAAGCCATGGAGTAGGTAAATACTTGTAAGCGTAGTATCAAAGGCATTCCTGAGATTCTTAAGTAACTGAGAAAACATATCAGCATCGTGAAACCTATAACGTTAATAATGCTTGTTTGCTTGTTCATCTCTCTCACAATTTATGGTTACTAAATCACAACCAAGATGCTAGAAGCCGGAAGGTCGCGGGTTCGAGTCCCGATGGGTTAATTTTTTTCAATTAACCTAATTCCATCCGTAATATGGTCCTTTGGTCGACTCAGCCTCTAACAGAAATGTGTACAGGAATCTTCCTGAGGGTAAAGGGCGGCCGGCGCGTAAGACAGACAAACTTGCCACCATCTGTGAGCCGATTGTCTAGAAAAAATGTGGGAGCCTCGACGCCTCACAACCTGTTACAGGGATAAAAAAAACTCGGTGGCCTGTAGTCCGCAAGCGAACCCTACAGACCGAGCGACCGCTGCTTGTCGGCGAAGTTAGTGCAAACTTTAGCGGATAGAGGGTGTTGCGTGGTCAGCGCAACGGATCCCCATGGCCGTTAGTCTTGGTTTTCTAGACCGGGTTACAGGGACAGCTTTACTTAAATCATAACCAAGTCATGAGCCATTCACTAAATACTAACATTCTCACTATAACTTTAGTATTGTTACAGGCTCACGTTCGTTTCCACTTTTGTTCTTTGTTATTTAATAGAAAACAAACAGAGTAAATGCATAGCGTTTAATTCATAACAGAGCCACGATTTTCCGTGTTTTAGTCTGGTTCGATTACCTTCACACAAAGGGTGATGGATATGTTCCGTTTATTCCTGGGTTTCTCCTTCCATTCAAGAGTATGTCCTTCTTAGTATCCTTTTCCATGAAGCATGATACACACAGCAAACGACTTATTAACCTACATAGTGTAAATTAGCGTCCATTGTTTATCTACCGTCAAAATTGCAACATTTTTTACATTGAAATGTAGAATGCAAAAAGTGTTGTAATTTTGACGGAAGATAAACAATGGACGCTAATTTGAACAATTGCAACGGGATGCTTAAATATAGAACTACATAGCGTAAGTAAGTAAATTGTATCAAATGGGATTATTAAATTAATATATATATACATGACTTCCGAAGCCGGTACACTGAAGTCCGGATAGACATTCATTGCTAGGCAATGACCCGGTAAACACACCACTGCGGCAATGAATATGCAAACAAGAGTCGAATAACTTCCGCTGTTACGCAACGGCGTTATATACATGTCTTCTCACCAATAAAGAGGCCATGTTTCCTGCCTGGTCCTTGCAGAGTTGTTATAAAGAATTGTTCAGTAGCAGAGGGTGAAGAATCGATTTCCGGAGGGGTCAGTGCAGTCGGCAGTCGAAGGTGGTTGAGGATAATGGAAAGAAAGGAATTAAGCTGTATAAAGAAGTCTTCATGTATGATTTGAAGTGACAGTGAGACTGTTATAAATCCGTTGCCATGATACGACTGGTAAAAACTGAGGAACCTAGTGCTTGTGGAACGGTAAACTATAAAGTGTGTAGATCAGCGATAGCGATGTATTAATTGTAGTTACGAGTTGTGTGTATAAGGTGTCAATAAATCCAATCATCCAACCCAAAGCCCATTTTATGTCACACGCATCCCCATACGTGTGAAAATATAATATTAAAGCAAACGTAAGGGTGTTTCTATGTTTAATTAAGCGCCACACCACAATGGTGTATTGTGACGGAGAAGTATAGTTTGAAACCTCTGCCGCTTTACACCGGAGGAAGATCTCTCAGTGCCCAAGGGTTATGAGGATGACTGAACTTTAGAAATGACTAAAACGCTATGACGATGAGAAAGATTTATTGCCCGTGTCTAGAAACGAACCCTCATTCCTCTGCCACCCTACCCACAGAACAATCTTTATGATGACTGATTTATCCAGGCTCCTGTATAGATAGAGTACTTAAAAACCAGCAGCATCAGATAACATCGTTCTATTCATACGCAGTCATATGCATTGCATATTCTCTTATGAGGGCCCAACCACAGAAACTAATTGCCGAACATATCTCTAGCTTTGAGTTCAAATCCCAACGCACAGAATATATGTGGTAACTCTCACCATTACTGCCTCACATCTTTGGCCCCATCAGTTTAACAGAAAATTACTGTCACTGTGAAGTAAGGAAACAAACCGTTAGAAGTGACGGCAAGTTAAGAACTCCGGAGTTACTAAGCTCACATACCACAAAGTGCTGTGGAAATGTCACTTGGAGAACGCAAACCATTAGGGGACGACAGTTAACGTGCGTTTTGTCCTACAATCGTGAATGTTAAGTCGAATTTGTTCTGTCTATTCCGAACGGAACAGCTTCTTAATATAGCGTCTTCCCCATTGTTAAAAACAGTTCAACCTTTGTGGTACCATAGTACATGCGTCCTTCTCCTTTCCTCGCCTTGGGGCTAATTTGGTTAGACGAAAGGCTGCCTTGTTTTGCTTGTTCCTTACTGGCAGACCGTTTTGAAACTAACAACTATGTAAATTCACATAACATGGTAACAATAGCTGAATACATTTGTGATGCAAGTTGCCGCGAAAGTGCTCATGAGAGATATAAATTAAGGTCAGTGCGAAGACGTTCATCAACTACAGCAACAATGACTGCCTCGTTTTCAATCTCAAGCTCTATTAAAGAATGGGCTGAAATGGTAGCACTTAAAATTAATATTCTTTTTCTTTCGGAAAAGAATGAATATCTTGTTTACCTCATATCGGAAGAAGTGACAGCTAAAGAACAAACAACAACAAAAAAACAAACTCCGTGTTTTTAGTCCGCAAGAGAACTATACCTATCTCCTCTGTGATCTAGTGGTCAGAGTTCCTAGCTACAGATCCAGAGGTCCCGGGTTCGATTCCCGGCGCTACCAGATTTTCTGAAAAGTAGCGGGTTTAAAACGGGGTCCACTCAGTCTCGTGAGGATAATTGAGGAGCTATTTCGAGGAAGAATCGGCTCTGGTGTAGAAAATCGAAATTAACAGCCGTGGGGATTCGTTGCACTAACCACGCGAGACCCTCCATCCGCTAGAGTTGGCACTAACTTCGCCGACAAGCGGCGGTCGCTCGGTCGACAGCTGAAGAACTGAAGTGTAAAACACGATGTAACTTTAATGAAGAATAGAATGGTCCAATCTAGATTACATATATTTTCACAAAGAGATAGTTTTTCGATTCTGCTTTCACTATTGGTATTGATGTTCAGTTATATGCTTTCATCTTGCGATGTGTACAGAATGAAAGCACAGAGAACTGGTCGTGTCTCTGTTTGCCTGTCTGCATGATTCAACTCAGGAACAAACAAACAAAAAACAAACTCCGTGGTTTGTAGTCCGCAAGCTAAATATTTCGACTGAGCGACCGCCGCTTGTCGGCGAAGTTCGGGCCAACTTTAGCGGATAGAAGCTGTCACGTGGTTAGCGCAATGGATCCCCACGACCGTTAATCTCGATTTTCTAGACCGGAGCTGCTATTTCCTTGAAATAGCTCATCATTTATCCTCACGAGGCTGAGTGTACCCCGTTCTAAACTACGTGCTTCTCAGAAAATATGGTAGTGCCGGGAATCGAACCCTGGACTTCTGGACCTGTATCCAGGAATTCTGACCACTAGATTACATCAGGAAGAGCTAGAAATTTTATACTAGAGAAATTTATTAAAGTTTTCCAACATGTTCAGTTTTAAAACGACGCGACAAAAATACTTACATGGGTGTCTGCGCTTATTTCTCTAAATATTCACCGAAGAGAATAATATTTCAGACAGGTATTTCGCAGAAATACATAACTTACATTTTCTTGCCAGTACATCTTTTTAATTCTTACGGATTTTAGGTAGGTAAACAAAAGATATCATGAGTGATTCTCGAACATAGCGTTCAGCAATGAACCATGGCCTTTAGAATAAAATTTCCTTTGAAAGAAAAAGAGAATCCAATCTTTATTGAGTTTAGACAGCTTTAATATCTGATTTCATTTCTTTATTTCATATAGTGCTCCATTACAATAGGACTTATAAGCATATAATGAACAATGCATTTGTGTCTACTTTATATATAAGATCCTCTGCACACGATATGCAAAGAAGTCATGGTGACACGCTGTGAATTTCGATACGGATGACTCGTCTCGAATATTCTTGTTATGTAATTTTAAGGAAGCTAATAAACTGAGTGAGTATTGCTGCGCCTTCATGGAGTCTGTTATTTACACATTTAATGAAAGTACAGATAATACATGGTATTGAGGTATTAATTTTTTCTTCTGGTGTTGTACACCAGATTTCAGTGGAAGCATATTTAATGCAAATTTTTGTTAAAGTTACTTTATATACGAGTAGGCCTACAAATAATATATACTATGAACCGATTTGAAAATAATTATGAAATCTGATAGTAGTTTTGTCTTATATAGCGGTTATGGTGGGTCGACAAGGAGAACCAGAATATAAGAATTTATTGACGGATAAATAAACAGATTGCCGAACGGAAATTATAGCCACATAATGCTTTCATGTCCTGGAGATAACACCCAGAACTTACATAGGTATATCAGAGTTTATTCCGCCCTGTCTCGTCCCTGACACTTTGTTACCTATGGCATTATCCTAGCGGCAGAAATGTAACCTGCAGTTCACGCATTTTTTTTATCTCGGATTAATATGTTTGTTAGAAAATACAGTTCGTCCTCACTGGGTAACTGAATAAAAATCCTTGCAGGTACACAGGTATTTTTATGTATTTTTATTTTTATAAACGCGTTTAATATTATGGACTTATGGATCAGAAGTTGAGAAATTGTGTGCCTGGAATTATATATCTACTTCGGTGGGACTAGTTGGATCGGATCGCGAAATTAATGTGCCATTAATGAGGGAGTGAAGTAACAAATGAGGAAATGATTGAATTACATCCCAGTGAAGACTGTTTGAAAGCAATACTCGTATGAACTTGTTTCTTCCCCATGACCAGCATGACCTAGACTGAAAATTGCTACTTCTATGTAACGCACGGTGGAACATGGGGATATATACTGTGCACATATATTCATGTATCTGTCACAGATTTTGAAGTATATGTCTTCTGGAGTTATATGACTTAAGACTGACATGCATGCATGCACACACACTTACTTACGCATGGAGCTGAGACCTTCTTGAGAATCCGCCAACTGTGCAGCTACTCAAGAACGTCCCAGCATTTTATGACCCGAAGGTTCATTAGCGTGTTCACAAGAGCCCTCCACTGGTACCTATCCTGAGCCAGATCAATCCAATCCATATCGCCCCATTCTGTCTCTCTAAGGTCCATTCTAATATTGCTCACCCACCTACTCCTTGATCTTCCCAGTGGTCTCCTTCCATCCGGCTTTCCCACCAATATTCTATATGCATTCCCCTTCTCCCCAATTCGTGCTACATGCCCTGTCCACCTCATCCTCCTTGACTTGATCATTCTAACTATACTTGGAGAAGAGTACAAGTTATGAAGCTCCTCATTATGCAGTTCTCTCCAACCTCCTGTCACCTCATCTCTCTTCGGTCCAAATTTATCCAGAGGATCCGTCTAGGTCCGAGGCTTTGTATATACACATAAATATATATATATACTATATACACATCTTTTTTGTCAGAAAAATATATGCCTTTCAAAAATCCGTAGCCACAGCGCGCACCACACTGATGAATGAGTCATTTAAAGATTCGTTACGAATTCCCAGATCTTCTCTGTAGACTCGACGTTATTTCATTGGATACTTCGGACTGCCTACGCATTTAGGATCTTCTTTTCCTTAAACCTTCCTGTGTTGTCTGTAACAACAGTACGCCCCTGAGAATTTAATTTGTATATCCCAGCTGCCTTTGCACGAACTCTTCCATGTAAGTCTCTAAATCATCTAACAATCATACGAATCATCTCCAAATTGAATGCTTTGCACCTAAAACGTCTCGCAATATAAGCGAACTACAACATAAATATGTAAGATTTGAGGTTTTCACGGCGGTGACTATGAAGAAAGTAGTCTTCTTGGATGTGGCGCCGTGTAGATGTTGTGTTAACCGACATTTCGGAGGAACAGATCGCCTCCATCTTCAGAGTAGAAGAAGCACCCGTTCGTTTGCTGGTTCCTCGCTCGCTGATTTCTTCGTTTTCCTTCTACTCTGAGGAAAGAGGCGATGCGTTCCTCCGAAATATCGGTTAACACGATATCTACACGGCGCCACATCCTAGAACACTGCTTTCTTTACAACATAAATAGTTTCAGCACACACTATACGAAGATGTTTATGCTTATGTATTTCTCACATTCTGAAGAGAAATATGATTGAACTGTGATTATAATAATAATAAAGATCTTTCGCACACAGCAAATGAGGTAACAATTTTCAGATCCATTGGTCACCACTGATAACCTTTCCGCCTATGAATCAGAACTGACCTATCCAATTTTGGCACAAATTTCAGGGTTTAGTTAGAATTTCTTTACGTGAATAATGCTTGAATCGTTTATGAAATCCCTAATTTACAAAAGAGAGCAGTTTGGCTGCAGCAACAGTCCGTGCCGTGTGGTATGTACTGCGGTACCGCCGTGTCCATGCGGCAACTTCTCCATCTCTTCTGTTACGAGTGTAGTCTAAACAGAGTACGGCAGGCGATTTAGCAACTATAGTGAAGTCCGACGTCTTTTGATGTTTTCATGATGCTAAAGCTCTGTGTAATTTGTTTACGTTGAAGGCAGCAAGTTATTATGGAACTTGGTAAACGGTGACCATGCAAATTGAGTTGAACTTGTAACTCTATTTCCAGCATTCCTAGTGACTATACTTTGAATCATCTAGTTCGCTATTGCAAGGATTAAAATGATGTCTTTCTCGGCTCCACGTATCCTTAACTTCATTAAATTTATAATTTTGCCCTTTTAAGACTATTTCATCTGGTAACAGAGCGGTTGGGGCACGAGGTAGCATAGCTGGTTGAGGGGCTATGCTACAAGCCGAAGGTCGCGGGTTCAAGTCCCGACGAGGTCATTGGATTATTTTCAATTGACCTAGTCCTTCCAGCCGCACTATGACCCTGGGGTCGACTCAGTCTCTAACAGAAATGAGTACCAGGAATTAATTAAATAATTTTCCTGGGGAGTAAAGCGCGGCCGGTTTGTAAGGCTGACAACCTTACCGCCATCTCTGAGCCGATTGTCTAGATAGTGTGGGACCCTCAACGTCTCACAACCCTATGGGGCTTCGCGGCCTGGTACAGGGTTAGCTTTATTATTTTTAACTTTTAACAAACCGATTATTATTAAATACTAATTTAGTCTTGTTTTATTTGTTTCATTACGGTCCGTCACACTAATAATATTATGAAAAAGTTGAACAGTTAGTCCAGTGTGACTGGCTAAGATTTTTTTTCTTATTTCAATTATTCATGCCGCTGTAGTTGTAAAGACTTCAGCTTTTACACTGAAGTGTGTATTATAAATATTGTATGTATGTATTTTAACTTTTAGAACATATACTGTAATAGTGGATTCTAACTATATTGATGTAAAAGTGTCCCCTGAAGATGGTCTCTGAAGACCGAAACATGTAAAAAATTATAAAAAGAGGCATGAATAATTGAAATAAGAAGAAATTTTGGCCAGTCACACTGGACGGAACTGTTTAATTTCTTTTCATAAAACTAAATTATTCAGTTTTCGATTCTTGGGTTAATATAAAAGTGCATGTACGAGATTTGCTTGTTTAGAAACGAAGGTGTCACACGTGACTTCTCGTAACACGTCCCCCGAAGGTTACATCTGGATCTGAAACAAGCCATTCATATTACTGCCCGCTCACGAAAAAGAGAGTTCTACCAGTCGCTATACTACCCTCCAACATAGCCTGTAGCCGTATCGAGGAGAGCGGTTCGTTGCAATGTTTTATCTACGGGATTAAGCAGTTCTTTTTTATAACCAGACTAGATCCACTTTATTTAATGAATTCTGCTTCTCTTCTTTAAGTCGCATTCAAATCTTCTCCTTAGGTATTGGAAACTGCTCTGTATTAAATGCTTTGTTTGCATCTGGACTGATAGGTCGAAACAGACTAACGGATAAGAACTTTATTCCAACTTCATAGGTTTGGCGTGTGCTCAAGTCACTGTCGTGTACTATGTAAATTAGCTAACATAACAGAATGGCGCTACAGTTTATGTATTTTGCACATTTATTTCTTCATTATTATCATTATCATTTGTTATCGTCTCTGATTTCACATAAGCTATTAAGTCAGTTTCTTTCTATTATGTGTACTGTATAAAACTATGTAATATATTCAGGTTTTCCTGACAATATTTCTGCTTGGCCTGCCCGATAATGGGTCTCACTCTTATGATAATACACCACTGTGTTTGTAGTAACATATTAAAACTACGATAATTTCGCTATAACATCTATTGTCTAGTTATAAATTATAACTATAATCTTCAACGTTATATTAGCAAAGTGCAGGGCAAAACAATCTTAAATATTCTGCCACACATGAAGGCTCAAAATGCAATATATGTGTCATAAGAGGTTAAAGAATTCCGTCCAGTGTGACTAGTAAAAATTTTTCTTATTTCAATCCTTCATCCCTTACATGTTTCGGTCTTTACAGACCATCCTCAGAGGAACATCAATACAATCAGAAGCCACTATTACAATATATCTGAATGCCAAGATATATACATACAGTGCTGAAAAAGTACAGACCATCCTCAGAGGAACGTCAATACAATCAGAAGCCACTATTACAATATATCTGAATGCCAAGATATATACATACAGTGCTGAAAAAGTACAGACCATCCTCAGAGGAACGTCAATACAATCAGAAGCCACTATTACAATATATCTGAATGCCAAGATATATACATACAGTACTGACAAAGTACAATGGGTATGAAATCCAGTGTTTTAACAACTGCAGCAGCTGTCTTAATATGTTAAAATATTTGCAGTTAGTTTGTTAAAATTGTTGTTGGAAATCGTAAACCAGGTTGGTTCGAGTCCTTTTTTCTTCTCTTGAAGAGGCCAAACATGTCTGTGATTGTTTTGTTGTATTTGAGAAGAGGATTCTTTAATGTCGTCCTGTAAGTGTTCGCGGGGCTCTATGTTGTTATACGAAAGATATAAGAAAAAATTTTACGAGTCATACTGGACAGAACTTTTTAACTGTATTTTGTTAAATATGAATCAAACCGAAAAATTTAAATAGAAGTTATAATTTAGGTACATTCTCATCCCTGAAAAGCGCCAATTAAAATCGCTCCATTCTTTTGTCCGTTTATCTGTCCGTCCTTCTGTCTATAAGCTTGTAACAACTTTAGAATGCCTAAATTGATTTTCGTGTTATATGATAATGTAACGTCTGCACAGCCCAGGTTCAGTTAAGCCTTAACTGAATTGCTGTACGTATTTCTCGCTAAAAATTAATTGAAAAAAATATTCGAAAGAAATCTGCAGAGAAAAATGTAACA
>NW_019732377.1:2642-8884 GCF_002891405.2 Cryptotermes secundus | reverse complement strand
TTTTTTTCATTGGCGCTACAGCCCTCATTTGGGCCTAGGCCTACCTCCATGAAAACCTCCGTTTCACCTCGGTTTTACTAGATCTTAGACATACGGTAGGACTCCTTGGGCGGGTGATCAGCTCTTCGCAAGGCCTCTGCCTGTACACAAACTCAAAAAAACGCACACAAACATCCATGCCCTGAGTGTGATTCTAACCCACGAACCCGGCTTCCGAGCGAGAGAAGACAGTGCATGCCTTAGACTGCTCGGCTACCGTGACCGGCTGCTTGTCTGTTACCACGGACAATTCCAGCTAGACGCCACTGGTCACGATCATTAAGCACCCGTGGTGGGCCACTACGCTGTCCACGGTGGGTGGACATGCCTTCCACAACGTATTCCCGGTACCCACGTGACACCGTGGATCGAGGAATATTGAATGACCGCACAACTTCGGAAATGGAATGTCCCATCCGCCTGGCACCCACTATCATGCCCCGTTCAAACTCCGATAATTCACGTCGGCTTGCCATGAGCAGACTAGCCAGTGTTCAACCTGACTAACGAGAGAACACCTCACAACTGATACTGCTCTGGGCATTCCCAAGCCGTCAAGGGGCCGTGGCACCACTTAAACATAAATTTACATACTGCTTTCCCATGACTTTTGGCACTTGAGTGTATATCCAGTGTTCAAACTTCAGCTTAGGCTGTGGTCAGTGATATATCAGCAGACCACTTGCAAACTTCTATGCTCGTGTCCATGCGCACTATGTATTGCTCGGGTTTTCGGAAGCCTTCTCGAACTGATTTTGAGTAAATAATTTGCTACTGTCTGTACCCTTTACCGACTCGACAAATGCTCCATCCTAGTGGTAGTAGAAATACTGCTGCTACTGCTGGCGACGGTAATTGTAATACCGAGGAGACGACGACGATAAACTTCTTAAGCTTCTGAAAAGAAAGCCCATGAGCACAAAAGACAGGAGTCAGCTATTAGAATTTCAAAAAGTCGCATGGTTTTAATAAGAAATAAAAGGTGAATATGTATCTTGCTTAATTAAACATGATGTCATGAAAATATATGGGGCAGCTCCGCGCTTTTTCCACCTCAGGTCTACTTGGATGAGAGAAAAAGGTAAAATTACCCTTGAACTTAATTCATTATGTACCACGACAAGAACACGTACTGAATGAGTGGAGACGTACCTCCAACATTCTTGTCCTAGGCACTACATGGAACATGGAGATGAGTAGTGTTATTAACAGCAGTGATATAATCTGCCCGTTAGTGAAGAAATTAGGTTATTTATCCATAGCTTTCTGATATGATATGTAATACAAATGTGTATGTTTCGGGGTCCGTTCTCTGAAACCTAGCGAATGATGAATGGCTGTAGGTTCAGTGTAAATGGTTAATCAAATATCAGCAAGCTCTAGTTAATCTGAATGGTTTTAAATTCGGAAAATTACGTTCTCTCAAGAAGTAAGAATTATTATCACTACATTAGAAAGCAACAAATTGAAAAAGCTGTCCTTAATTTGAGAACTTTGAACAGATTATCGGAAGCTACAGCAGAACTTATAATGACTAATATTTGAGTGAAATTTTTTGCATATGTAAATTAAATTTTAAGTCTTATGAATTAGTGTACTTGTGCTCTTCTCCAAGTATAATTAGAATGATCAAGTCAAGCAGGATTAGGTGGGAAGGTCATGTAGCACGAATGGGGGAGAAGAGGAATGCATATTGATGGGTAAAGTCAGAAGGAAAAGACCACTGGAAAGACCAAGGCATAGGTGGGTGGACAATATTGAAATGGATCTTAGGGAGATAAGGTGGGCCGCGCCATAGCTCAAGCGGTTAGTAGCTGGCTTCCCACCGCGGCGGCTCGTGTTCAATCCCGGGTCTGATCAAGCGGGATTTGAGGCGGACAAAGTGGCGCTAAGGGCTGGTTTTCACCGAGTAGTTCGGTTTCCCTTGCCAATCTTCATTCCACCAAATTCTCCATCATCATAATCACTCGGCGCAGGCTACAATAGGCCAATCAGTGGCCGCCATGCTGAGCGGACCCAGTTGGACTCCACCCCCAATAAGATAATTTAAAAAATAGAGAAATTGGATGGGATGGAATGGATTGGATTTATCTGGCTCAAGACAGGGACCAGTGGAGGGTTCTTGTGAACACAGTAATAAACCACCAGCTTCCATAAAATGCTGGGAAACTCTTAGGTAGCTGCAAAATTGGTGGCTCCTCAGGAAGGGTTCACCTCCATGAGTAAGTATGAGTATGAATTAGTGCATATCTAACTCCTCCTATTAAAAGGACAATGTAATCAAAACTTGTATAATAGGAGCTTAGTGAAAGACCGTAAAATTTTCACCGCGATCTTCCTGTTTTCGGAAACAAAGGCACTCATGAAACAACAGCAAAATATTGCCTTTCTCTTTAGCTATAAGACTTGCTTATAGTGTGGAGTAACAACCGGTCGGAAATTCAGGTTTCTCTTCCCCGTAACTTTATTTGAAGGTACGAGTTTTCATTTCCTTTTGTTTTCTTCATACAGCTGCTGGAGGTAAACCTAGTGTCTGAACTTTGCTTGTAAAGTGGAAGAGGAGGAAGCAAACTTAAGGAAAGAAGAGGTTAAAGCAGAACTTGGAGACAATATCACAAATGCATTCCTTCTCGGAGACAAAGCAACCTATCTTGAATCTTCTGCTCCTCTCTGCTATTTTGTTTGTTTACACTTTTATTTTACACACTGAACACGCTGACACGTTAAGTTTGATTGGCCACTCTGTAGTATCGCCACTATAAGTGTATGGTGCGTCAGTCACCCAACATCACTATAACTTTCCTTTTTCTCTAGACTCCAGAAGAGAGTAACTTTCTTATCACACAACCATACGTAAAGTGAAAAAAAGAAATAAAGGTCTCCCTGTAACAGGACGTGGAGGCCTATAAGGTTTTGAGATATTGAGGTTCTCACATTTTCTAGAAAATCAGCTCATAGATGGCGGTAAGGTTGTCAGCCCTACGTGCTGGCCGCCCTTTACCCCCAAGAACATTCCAAGAATATTCCTGGTAATAATTTCTTTTAGAGGCTAAGCCAACCCCAGGGCCATAGTGAGGCTTAAAAGATTAGGTAAATTGAAAAAAAAGTCCAATGACCACATCGAGATTCGATCCCGGACCTTCCGGCTTGTAGCACAGTGCCTCAACCAACTACGTTACTGCGTGCCCCCTCACAACCATACGTAAATCATAGAAATTAAGAAAGTGTAGAACTCAACACTATAACTTTTATGAAAACATTGTTTGCGAAAATTACCGCCTCTGTGGACTAGTTTTCTGAGTCCCTGGCTACAATTCCAGAAGTCCCGGGTTCCATTCCCAGCGCTACCTGATTTTTTTAAATTCAGTGGTTCTGGAACGGGATCTACTCAGCCTCGTGAGGATAACTGAGGAGCTATTTCAAGGAAATAGCGGCTCCGGTTTAGAAACCCGAAATTAACCTTTAACGTCTGAAGTGCCCTGTTCGAGTCAGTGATGAGTAAGGTCGCCGTGGCCAAAGTGCCCCGTTTTGGCCAGTCGGGCATTTAACTCCGCTAGTGGAAGTGCGCGCACACGCCGCTAGTAGAAGCGCATGCACAGTCCTAAATATTTTTTTAAATGTAGTAATTACCAGACAGACTTGAGTAAAACCCTAATAGAGGAATTAAAATGATAGTTAAGTGAACAACAACAAAAAGAGTATACGTATGAGTTATGCCCAAACTCATCCACGAGCCAGTACTTTTATTGCAATTCTGCAGATTAATGTGTTAAAAATATATTGTAAAATTCGATGTACATACCTTTTTTATTGTGATCTGCTTGATGTATATATAGGCTGAAATTAAACTACAGTATTCGTTTTCACTACGAACGCACAGAAAACAGATCGCACTCTGTATCTCAGCCACGATGCAACTGTATGTTCACGCCCATAGAAAGAGCAATGGTCTCTTGCAGCTGTAACGGAAGGTCTTAGCACTGAAGAAGGGAACCCTCTAGCTTTCTCTTGAATAGCCATGCTTTCATTCTTCTGTCCTTTAGTCAAAACATTCGAAATTTGAAGAATGTAACAAAGATGTAAGGTTTTCCAGCAGAGAACCAAATGATTTTATTACTTCCATCTGTTTATGGCACCAGAGACTGCTAAAATTTGTCAAGTGTTACAAACAGAAACGAATTTATAATGCAGAATAACTCTGTGAAGAACTTGGAAACCTATTTTGCAGTACGCATCAAAATTAAAAGAAAAATTCGAAACTACAGTATGAATTTTGTATAAAATTTTTCAAAACTTCCGTTGTAATATGCGACTCTATGTTATTTGCTGATATAAATAAAGTTAATTCCATCCACTTATCATACAAATTGTGTTAGACACAGCATTTTCAAACACAATTCTTAAAATTGTTTAAGCGCCCTAACAGGAAGGGACATTTAAACGCAGAGTAGCAACTTGCATTTAAACGCGCACCAACAGCGGGCATTTAAATAAACTCCGGCCAGCTCAAGCTTACCACCATTTCAAAAGTTTGGCGTTTAGAGGTTAACAGCCGTGGGGATTCGTTGCGCTGACCTCGCGACACTCTCTATCTTCGCCTACAAACGGCATTCGCTCTGTCGGTATAGTTCGCTCGCGGACTCAAACCACGGACTTTGTTTGCGAAATTACAAACCTGAGTAGATAAAGTGGAAAAATATTAAATCAGGACATATTAGCAGTATTCTCCGAACCTCATCTGACCTCCGTTTCCCTCTATGTCTCTGGCTTACAAACAATTTTGCTCAAGTGATAACCCTTAGATACTGTATTCGAGAGGTGCCCGATTTGATTCTTTAGCTGGGCACGGACCGTCAGGACTGCAAATTTTCGTGATTTTGCTCAGCGTCTTCAGGAAAATGCCGGAATAGTATCTCAAACTAGGTCACGACCGCTTCCATTCACATCTTTCCATTATTCACCAGTCATTCCAATATATGACGTTATTCCCATAGTCTGCGCTCTTGAAAGCGTCGTTATAGAACCAAAATGAAAAATTACAGTGACACAGCAAGTCGTAAGAATAACTTCACGAGAGCTGAAGAGTAAAATATGATATTTTCCACGTACAGAAGTGGGGAGATACATCGTTATTAGAATAAGTGGCCGTATCATTCAGCGTCATTTCATTTCCAAAATTTGGTACATGTACCAGTAGCTCTGGGGGCAGGCAGTAGCGTAGTTCACAGAATTACTGCACTTTTTCCATCGTCCGGAATTCCTCACGGTGGAAAAAGCCCAAAACCCCAGTAATTCTGTGTGTCATCCACCATCGTCAGAACCCTTTAATATCTAGTAGCTCAGTTGTCTGCAGCCGTATACTTACTCTGGTTCCTCGCTCGCGGATTTTTCTATCCTGAAATGGAGGCTATAAGTTTCTCCGAAACGTCGGTAGACACAGGATCTACAAGGTGCCACGTCCAGAAAACGACATTCTTCAAAGGCTTCTCTTATCAAGACCTATACTGGTTCCATAACAGCAAGAAATAATTTCCTCAGACGTACTGATCAGGGATAGCCCTATATCTGGTGAGATCTCTATAGCACAATCGACCGAACACTAAAAATACTACACATTAAAAAGAAAGGCAAATTACTAAATATACTTCAAAGATTCCACATATATAATTTTAGTAAACAAAGATTACAAATTAATGACACCTCTGAAGATACACATGACCTAATATTCAACATAATAATTAAAACATATTTGTTATAATAATGAAACACATCCCTAAATATACCCCCACCACAACCTCTATCAAAATAGGACCCCCCTCCTTTGAACATCACATGACCTACGAAAGATGCCCACTAGGACACAATACAGTAGTTCAGTGCTGTCCAGCGTTCTTATGTACTCGGGTACAATTCACTGATGCCTCTGGAGGTGCGGGCGCCATCTCACTACTACTACTACTACTACTACTACTAGTAGTTCTACTACTACTTAATACAACAATTTCTACTACTTCTTAAATAATAATAACAATAAAAACAACAACAATAATAATAAAATAATTAGAAATTTAATACTGACTAAATCTTTTGTTAATATAATTATATTTACTTACAATCTTATGTAATTAGTGTGAAATTTGACACTGCATGTTAGCTGCAAGTTGTCGAAAATCTGGTGTGTAGCTGGAACAGGCTGCTCTTAG
>NW_019732377.1:0-1765 GCF_002891405.2 Cryptotermes secundus | reverse complement strand
AGCCGATATATCAGTGCTTTCATCAAGCTGGAGTGAAAAATATTCACACGATTGCAAATCCTGATGTAGTTGAGATTCCAGATTATCAGAAATCTGTTCAACTCGTCTAGCAACAGTTTGGTGAGACAATTGAAGTCCTCTGATAGAAGACATAAGTGCAGATTTATCTTTGTGACCACCGAACACAGACTCGCCAGCACTGATCATGGCTTCTTTAACTATTTCCCCCATCACTGAAAGGTTTTTTTTTAGCTAACACATGACATATTTTATAAGAAGCTATTGTTACGTTACTACTTTGCTGAATAGGCTTTGTAAATACACATTGTTGCAAGGTTAAATTAGATTTTAGGTCTTTCACCTTTTGTTTTCTTAATTCAGATTTCACAGGAAATTCATTGTTGAAGTTTTTATGGTTAGTCAAATAATGTCGCTCTACATTACTTTTTCAGGAACAGACACGCTACCATTACGCAATAAACACACAGGTTTTCCTCTGTATTCAGTAAAACAATACTGCTCCCCCCATTCTCTGTTAAAACTATAACTTCTTTGTCTTTCAGCCATATCAAGAATAGCTATATAAAATAGTGCTGCTTATTTACTCAGTAATTTGAAGTACAATAACTAAAATACACTGATAACTGTGTAACTTGTAGAATGTACTACTTGTCACAACACAAGACACATAACAACTGAACTATGGTCGTCACAGACTCGCAAGTAATACTGAATGTTTGGCTGAAGAAAATGAACTTGGAAATACAGCTACTGCCAGTTTCCATTAGTGTACGACCCTCTAATAAATTCTTATTGTTTGCGGCATCGCTTTGTTGGGATTAAGTAACTTTGATTCATATTGCCGATGAGTTTAGAAACTGGGGAAATTACGGTAAGCTGGGCCCCATAGTCATGTTCGGGTCGGTAAATATGTTTCCCCTGCCGATCACAGAACATTTTATAATACCGTGACCAAAAATCCGAAATCCATGAAATCAGATTCAGTGCGGACTTGCGACTATTTCAGGGGGTAAAAATAGCGCTAAGGAAGATTACCTGATCTTGAGAGGACGTCGGTTTCTCTAGTGAAAAAATAATTAAGACTGGTGTTGTTAGCAAGGGCGAAAAAAAATAGATATAAATTTTCAGGGAATGTCTAATGCTGTACAATGCTTCAAGGAAATTTTGTGAAAATATTTAACAGTATTCAGACGTTCAAAAATTATCTTGTCTTACAATTTGAATTAATATTAAAAATCGGTTCAATTATGTGTGCTTACGGAGGGTGCCAGAAAAATATATCACGGGCGCCGCGTTAGACAGGGCTGCAGTAGTTAGTAAAAACAGAACCGTAGAAGGGAAACAACCACAATCTAATAACAAGAAGACGTGCTTCCCTGTATAGAACCCAGTGCAATATACGCATAAGTAAAAGAAATAGAAATTAAAGAAAAGAACAAAAATACACAAAGAAACCCGCTAAAGTGTCTACTTTCATTACAGAAAAATTTAACATCGTCATTTACGACATCAAAAATAAATTAGGACATACACCACACCATACGACCTATTTATCTGTCTGTCTGTCTCTCTGTCTGCCTGCCTACCTACCTACCTACCTACCTACCTACGTAAATACCTACTCCTCTTTTTCCAACTTGTAACATAGGGCATCCGTGAAACACTTCATTTCCTTTCAGTTTCTTGATCTTGGACAGGTGGTAGGACTCTTTGGACGGGGGATCAGCCAGACGCAAGGCCGCTA
>NW_019732376.1:0-981 GCF_002891405.2 Cryptotermes secundus | reverse complement strand
AAGTGAAATACCTGGGCGTGTATTTTGATAGAAGCCTGACATGGACAAAGCACATCAAAGCCAGAAGAAACCAGCTCAAGCTACAACAGAAACAACTGTCCTGGCTACTCGGAACAAGATCAACACTAGCAACAGAGCAAATTAATTATACAAATCAGTGCTCAGACCCATCTGGACTTAACGGCATTCAGCTGTGTGAGACAGTCTCAAATTTCAGCATTGAAATCCTTCATAGCTTCCAATCCAGCATTTTCCGATCCATTCTGAATACACCTTGGGAAGTAAGTAACCAAATGATCCATGAAGATCTACAAATGAACCCAGTACACAGCGAAATAGGGAAGCGGAGTGACATATACCTAAAGAAATTAGAAAATCACTCACATGCACAAGCAGTGAATCTGTTAGGTAACACTGAATACGTAAATAGACTGAAAGATACTCGGTACTAAATCTACCGGACAGATTTGTGTAAGGTAAAGCTATCCCACTCAGGGCATGGATGTTTGTGTGCGTTTCTCTGTGTTTGTCTACAGGTAGAGGCCTTGCGACGAGCTGATCACTCGCCCAAGGAGTCCTACCGTATGTGTAAGATCTAGAAAAACAGAAGTGAACGGAGATGTTCATGGAGGTAGGTAGGCCTAGGCCCACTGGGGCTGTAGTGCCAAGGAAAAAAAAAAGCTATCCCTCTAATAGGAATTGGAAGCCCATAGGGTTGTGAGACGTCGATGCTCCTACATTTTGTCTAGAAAATTGTTTCACAGATGTCGGGAAGGTTGTCAGCCTCACGCGCCGACTTGCCGCCCTTTATCCACCAGGAAGATTCCTGTTACTCATTTCTTTTAGATGCTGAGTTGACCCCATGGTCATAGTGCGGCTAGAAGAATTAGGTCAATTGAAAATTCAAATTACTTCGTCGGGGATCGAAGCAGCGTCCTTCCGGCTTGTAGCATATTACCTCAACTAACTACACTACCACGT
>NW_019732375.1:0-329 GCF_002891405.2 Cryptotermes secundus | reverse complement strand
CCATGTAAAACAAGTCTAAACAATAATAATTTCAATAGTATTAGACTTTTGTATGTTAAATCAGTTGCCACAATATATTAAAGAGATACCAGTACTGTACAAGTTTAAAACGACTTTGAAAACATTCCTATTTCATCACTGTTTCTATAGTATAGAGGAGTTTCTCTTGCTTGGGGGCAAATCTAAGTTCTAATCACTTGTAAACATATATTTCAAGAACAATTAACTTGTACATTTTAATATTAGTAATGTTATATGAATGCCTACTGCCCTATTCTGTATAGTTTTCTTACAGGAACGAGATCGAGGACACCAGGTACTATGTGCCG
>NW_019732374.1:0-709 GCF_002891405.2 Cryptotermes secundus | reverse complement strand
TAACAGGTGAAATTGAGTGCACTACAAGACGGCAACTGTATACATGTCATGGATGATAACCTGTAAATATGAGTACAAGCATAGTTTTTAAACGCAAGAATTATTATGTCATTACCATCCATGTTATCTTTTCCAACATGACCTTTGTACAGGTGATACTTCTATGCCCTATAAAACACCTGTGTACAAATTGAGCATGACAGAACTGTTCACACATTTTCACATAAAAATTTCCAGCTTTCAGCCAGATAGATTAATTTAGACTCTCCGGTTTCCTGTTTCAGTGCTGCCATTTGTCAATAAGTCCACATTTTGATAATTTATAAAGATATTGCATTGCAGCAAAAAGCTTTTTGAAGACTGAAAATCTAGTACAATTATCTGTATAAATTCACTGAATTTATGGATGTTTTGCTCTTTTAAAATGTATGAGAAGTTTAAGTTAGAAGAACAAGAAAGTTACTGAATGAATAAATTATGTAAGACAAATTCTGTCTCGGCTCTAGATGCACCAACTGTCAACATTTGGATGTTTCTTTATAAAAGCCTGATAGCTGTTTCAAGTACATTTTTTCAGTCCGTCAGTAGGCTAATACATGCTTCCAAGAAGAGTAAGCAGTGGCACTAAGTTCAGCCAGGTTATTGTTTCCGTCAGTAGATTGCAGAGTAATCTTTCAGAAAATGGGTTACATGCTTAAGAAAGTTGAAA
>NW_019732373.1:0-813 GCF_002891405.2 Cryptotermes secundus | reverse complement strand
TCAAACTGATTGCACTTTTTACTGAGTTAAGATGTAAGCGAAATCAACAATAGTTTTAAAAAACTAAAAGTGTTCAGTAGTAAAAAATTATTGAAAATTCAACTTCAGAATTATTAGTTGATGGGTGAATTAATCATTCATTGCTGCATTACTAGATGATTAATTTCCACTAAGGATTCTAGNCCGGTCACGGCAGCCGAGCGGTCTAAGGCATGCACTGTCTTCGATCGCTCGGAAGCCGGGATCGTGGGTTCGAATCCCACTCAGGGCATGGATGTTTAGTGTTTGTGTGTGTGCGTTTTTCTGTGTTTGTGTACAGGTAGAGGCCTTGCGACGAGCTGATCACCGGCCCAAGGAGTCCTACCGTATGTCTAAGACCTAGTAAAACCGAAGTGAAACGGACAGTTTCATGGAGGTAGGCCTAGGCCCAAATGAGGGCTGTAGCGCCATTGAAAAAAAAATAAAGCTTTTTAGATAATTTTCAATTGTAGGAATGTGATTCATTATTCAGTGACGGTGACATTAGCTTTGTAATTATGTAAGCAATTTGAATCCATAAGACGATTAGTCTGTGCACGGTAAATTGGGAAGGATCTTGGATGAAGTTACACAAGCCTATTTAGGGTAAAAGAAATAAAACTATCCCTGTAAGAGGCCATGGAGATCCATACGATTACAAGACGTGGAGGATGCTATTTTAATGTAGTCAGACTAGCTGGTCTTCTGGCTCTGATTAATATCAGAATTATAAAGTCACGTGTTCTTAATTGGTATTTACTAGTGGATCTGAGTTTTTATGAAATTGTTTAATAT
>NW_019732372.1:0-431 GCF_002891405.2 Cryptotermes secundus | reverse complement strand
CTACGTCCTTACTACGCATTTCATCATCCTCCATAATTTATGCATGCTCCTCCCTTATGAAGATTCGCGATTTAAACACATCACCAACAGAAGTGTACAAACTATCAGGCTCCATGTTGTGAATGTTTCCTCCATTCCGTTGTCCAATCATTTCTATTGAGTCAACTGCGAATTAAGCTAAACTTCCAACCCCGAACAACTATTTTCACACTCTTAATTTCATTTCGTCTCTGGTGTTACTAAGCATAATACTCGTGCACAAAATATATGTGGGTGAACTCACTGAAACCGGTCTAGACTAAGAAGTGGAACAATAACGTAGAGGTCAAGTAGAGACTCCGGCATTGGCCGGCAGCACCTACATTGACTGTCTCGACTACTAAATGTACTTAATACTCGTATTTTATAGAGTAGGATGTAAATAAACAGGT
>NW_019732371.1:0-528 GCF_002891405.2 Cryptotermes secundus | reverse complement strand
CGTTTGTAATGTATTTGTGATGGTTTTAATTCTATTGAAGTTTCTGTAACATACAAAATAGTTATAATTACTATGTATTGCCACGTATAGGGTAGTACGCGTGACGAAATGACGCGTTATATTACGGATGGTTGGATTTATTACCACTTTAGTTGCACTCTGTCAATCATACGTAAATAGAGGCAATACAGCCCTATCGCTGATTTAAACACTTTCCAGTTCACCGTTCCACACGTACTAGGATTCTCCTTCTTCATTAGTAGTTTCCTAGCAACGGATCTCAACACAGAAACTATCACTTCAAGTCATTACAAATATTACATATAAAATCTTCCAATCACATTTTACATCCTCACAGGCCGAACTCCAGTATTCTTCTGTAATTCTTGCTCCAATTCGCGTGCTTCTCTCGTAACTCGTAACTAACTCAGAGAACTCACTCCAAGAATAGTCACTTAAACACTGAAACACAAACACTATCACAAACTGTAATAAAGTTCTCAAAGTAAAAGTCGAAGTCAAAATCAC
>NW_019732370.1:0-560 GCF_002891405.2 Cryptotermes secundus | reverse complement strand
CCCTCCCGAAGTTTGGTTCATTCCTCCTGGGACACCCTGTATATACTGTTATGCATAATTCTGTGCTTACCAGCCATGTGAGCACAATTAACATTCTTCATCTGAACATTCAAGACCACTTGCACTCCCAAAATTCCTCTGTATTGCCTCTACTCTAATGGGACCACACTCTTTCCTTAGGCATAACAGCATTATAATTACGATGTGCTTAAACAGCAAAACAGGATGTGAATTGAACACTGATTATCTGTTTTTTTTTCTTTGCTTCACTTTACTTTACTTGAAGGGTTAGGAAAGTGATAAATGAGGCAAAGTAAAGGTGGGATGGAAATCAGCAAAAAAGTGAAGTGAAAAGTGTTAAGGATGGGAGGATTACGTAAGTGTAGTAAAGTGAAATGAAGGTAAAGTGAGAACATGACATTATGCATTCATTACTGTTAATTTAGTGTATAATATGTTTTCACTTTTCTGCTAATGTTTGTGTGCTGTGTTTTGTTTGAATGTGTTCATGTGTGTTGTCTGTTGTCTTATTGTAGTACCACTGCCACTGGGTGAAAACC
>NW_019732369.1:0-358 GCF_002891405.2 Cryptotermes secundus | reverse complement strand
CCCGCCAGCGGTGACGTAACACTTTCGGAGCGTTGCCGCTGCTACAGTAATAGGCCAAGGGATGCCGCGGTTGCTACAGAGCAGTAAACAACTCTCGACAGTGTTGCTAGGCAGGCGGTAAACATGACGTCACGCAACAGGCGAGCCGTGCAACGACTGTTGCTAGGAAATCGGTAAACACGACGGTACTAAACAGCGATACCTATTACCTAACTGTTTTCTCTGTTGTCCGTGCCGAGGCTAAATAATTAGCAGCGAACACTATTCTATGAGCCGATTGTCTAGAACAGGGGTCTCCAAACTTTTCGAACCCCGGACCACATTAGGTAATTCAGCACTTTCAACGGGCCGGATAAAA
>NW_019732368.1:753-854 GCF_002891405.2 Cryptotermes secundus | reverse complement strand
CAAAAGTCATGGCAACACAGTTTTTCCGAAATTTCGAAAGCTCCGGCCGGAATTTCCAAATTTGCCGCTGAGAGACAGCAACGTCTGATTTCTAATGATGC
>NW_019732368.1:0-512 GCF_002891405.2 Cryptotermes secundus | reverse complement strand
CCAACGCAGTTCGGCGTGAGATGACAAGATTTTGAGATGGTGAAGCTGATGGTATTCGCCGTCTTCCTCATCGCTGGCAGCGAGTACTTGATACACTTGGAGACTACGTTGAAGGTTGCTAGTCGTAATGTAAGAATTCAGATTTAACTCACACTGAATTTTTTATTTCTTAATCTCAATTGAATTTTTCGAGGATTAAAGAACGGAAAAAACAGTCATTCAGTAATGTGCAATTTTTCTTGCCTACTATACCTACGCCCCTTCACGTCTACCTGATCTGACTAAGCCAATCGGAGGGATATATCATGCCCTTTCATAAGTATATTTTGAACTTTCTTCACTGTAACGTGTCTGCCCCCAAAAAATTAGTTGTAATGACTTTCGAAGTAACCCACTTGTATATACATACATAAGACCTTTGTAACAGTGAGTGAGAACTCTGATAGTAAGCAATTTCGAGTTACCATGACAACAAAATATCTGTGTTGCATAAAAGCAAGTTATGCAGTAGC
>NW_019732367.1:0-506 GCF_002891405.2 Cryptotermes secundus | reverse complement strand
CCAAGAATACACGGCGCCAGATCCCAGAAGACGACTTTCTTCATTTAAAACGGTTTAGAATATGGTGAATATTTAACATTGCTTTTCAACTGGATCTTTCATATCCCTACAGTTTCAAATGGTGCGATGATTTGAAGGGAATCGTTCATGTCTTTTTAGGTACTTACCGAGTATTTGCCTGAAAGAGCCGAGAGAAATCTAAAAAAATCATCATTTAGGATCGCTAATCTCCAGATTCGAACCCTGGACCTATGGAATATGAAAACAAAGGGCCTACCACGATATTCGATATTAAATTTAGGTGACAATTCAAACTGAAAAGGTGCAGGAGTAGATTACAGAGTTCGAAAAATAAAACAAGGCAATAACACGGAGATGTAGGGCAAATACATACATGTTGCATACTCTACTGCATAGCAGACGCAAGACAATTAAGCAAAAGATTGTTTTAAACAAACGATTGTCAGACATACTGACATTTCTACGTGTGTAGTTTATGGCTAAGG
>NW_019732366.1:325-622 GCF_002891405.2 Cryptotermes secundus | reverse complement strand
CCCGTCCTTGTCTCCTTTTGTCTTCAGAGTAAAGGCAGGTTCTTATGAATCCGTGACGTCATAGCAACCTGTAGTCCCCTCGGTAACGGAAGTCTCTGAGGTGCAAAGAGAGACATGCCTTGACGACAAAGATCTACATCTTCGCAGCGGAAGAGTTCCTGAATAAAACCGCAGCCAGTGCCTTTTTTTTATGTGTTTGATCAGCAATCAGAATATACATTCTATAAGCTAATGTTGTGGCTGTTTAGATGACTTGATGAGGAGTCGTTCAGCGGCGAATCCTCAGTAATTCAAATC
>NW_019732366.1:0-314 GCF_002891405.2 Cryptotermes secundus | reverse complement strand
GTTTCGTTTGAGTCGTCTGTCTTCTCTTGTCGATAGCGTCTTTAGATGTGGATTTTTGTGAGTTATGATGTCTGTTATTTTTTGTTGTTGTTGTTGGATGACGTCTTGTACGGAAGATATACCGAGATCGGTGTGGGGAGTTGCGTTGGAGACATACCCTGGTTACCGTCGACTGTCATTTGCGGGATCTTAGATTGGCTTCTTTGTATTATTGCTATGTTAGATATCCTGGCTCAGCCCCATAATTCCCGGCCGTACGTCCAAATAGCTATGATTATAGTCTTACAGATCAGAATTTTATTTTCGACTGTTAG
>NW_019732365.1:0-545 GCF_002891405.2 Cryptotermes secundus | reverse complement strand
GGATACGACTAATGAATACTGAGAATCCTAGTACGTGTGTAACGGGGAACTGTAGACACGTGACATAAGTGTCAGTCATTGTGTCAGAGGGTCCAGTGCTCTTCAGCACAAACATCACACTGCGTGGAATCTGAGTACGCCGTTACGTCATGTCACATCAATGCGCAGTTAATCCTTGCCGGACTCTGCCAGCTTTAGCTTCATTTGCGTCTAATTCATTGAGAGCAACTCTTAGTTCGAGAAAGTTAATCAAAGTTTCCTCGTCTAACTCCAATACGAGTATATGACCAGTCGCGGTTGTAAGCATCAATAGTGTGAGACACACGCCCCAAGGCTTTGCGTAGGTTGCTGCTTTCAGATTTATAGCAACGATTCTGTATACCAGAAGTAGACAATAAGGAAACGCACGCTGACTACCACAATGAAAATCGTCTGAGACGCAAGTCTTTAAGAAGTACAGACCTCTAGACGATATCAAAGCTGTGTTATGTAACATTCGAAGGCCGCGTCATAGCTCAAGCGGTTAGTAGCTGGTTTCCCACCGC
>NW_019732364.1:0-480 GCF_002891405.2 Cryptotermes secundus | reverse complement strand
TTACCCCAGGGAAAGAGCCTCCGGTATCCATTGGATAGGAGGTTGGGTGGACCCCAGAGCACGCCTGGACAACGTGGAGAAAATTCTTGACCCCTCCAGGACCCGAACTCCGACTCCTCGGTCGTCAAGACCGTAGCTAGTCGCTATACCGACTGAGCTATCCCGGCTCATGGCACCACAGGATGGTGCTGCAAATACTGTATGTCTTCAATTTCAAACATCACGTGTTTCAGCACTTCTAGCGTGTGACTGTAGCCACTGAAGGGGTAGGTTACAGCAGACTGATAGCTAATGTACACATATACACAGAATCTTTCATGTACCAAGAACAACAGGATCGCTGTCACTTGAGAATATGGAAGTGTCACAGCCTGAACATGTCTTGAACTTTGTGCAACAAATCAACATGTTCAAGCCTTGAGAATTTTTTTTTAATGCTAGCGGGGTGGGACTAAGCCCCTTGTACTGCGGCCACTTCTG
>NW_019732363.1:0-684 GCF_002891405.2 Cryptotermes secundus | reverse complement strand
TTCAAATCTATTCAGCTTTGTTAAATAAACTGAGGGCCTTTGGAGGTAGTAGCTGGGTTTTTGACTGCTCTCAAAGTCAATTTTATTTTCAACTAATTACAAGATTTGGTAACAGAGCCGGAATAGCACAGTCGGTATAGTGACTGGCTACGGGCTGGACTGCCGAAAAGTTCCGAGTTCAAGCCTCGTTAGCATCAAGAATTTTTTAATCTTCACGTTGTCCATACCGGTTCTGGGGCCCACCTAATTTCCTATCCATTAAGTACCGGGGAAATTTATGCGGAGATAAAGCGGCCGGGGCGTGAAACTGACAATTCATCTCCATCTAATTCCGAGGTCAAGAATTTGGGATCTATACTTCCACTCCCACATATGTTTTCATGGCATAGTGCTTAATTACAAGTTCATCTTTTATCTTGTCCACTGTCGTATCATTTCTTGGAAATCCAGACATTCTCCTCACCAGTTTGTTCTCAAATTCCCTTCCTTAGGTGCTCTTCTATAGATCAAGATACTAATATCAGCATCAATATAAAATTAATTTTTATTCTAATTAATTTTCAAATGTTAAAATTCTTGGATGGGAAACTGAAATGTGAAACTTATCGCACTGGGTGAAGTCCATCCACTCAGCGAACAACGTGACGTCATACCTTGTGCAGACAACCTTACGAAATAAGAGTG
>NW_019732362.1:0-457 GCF_002891405.2 Cryptotermes secundus | reverse complement strand
CTTCTCCCGCAGATCTTGGTCGTCGAGATGGACTCACAACGTGTTCCACACTATCATTAACTTCATGATAATTTTAATGGTGTCCAGGATGTCTTTTTTTTCTCTCTCTCTCTCTTTGGCGCTACAGCCCCAAACCTGTACACAAACACTGAACTTCCATGTCCTGAGTGGGATTCGAACTCACAGTCCCGGTTTCCGTGCGAGCGAAGACAGTGCTTGCCCAAGACCGCTCGGCTACCGTTGTTTTACCCAACATAAAATTAAAGCGGTTGCATTACATAATCCTGCAGCTTTCGACATGACATAAAATATTTATGCTTAAAGCATACGTGTGGTAACGCCATGCTGTGTGTTACAAATGCAGAAATACAGAGTGGACAGATTAAAGAGGGGGTTAGGAACTACTGACTTCTGGGCCACAGCTGAGTTTGCTACCCCTGTTGATGTAATTTGTATT
>NW_019732361.1:0-489 GCF_002891405.2 Cryptotermes secundus | reverse complement strand
CGGGAAATTCCAGATTCATCTTTACACGTGCCTTGATCGTTCAGAAATTCAGAGATAGTTTAGAATTTCAAGTCATAATTAATGCCATTTATGTCGACTAAAATTTTCTTCTGAGACTGTGAGACAAGGCTTCACATCTACGTATAAAATTGTTGATTCTTTAATTCGACAAGAAAGGAACAGTATCTCGCTGATTTCGGAGACTATGCGAAACACTGGAAAATAGTTTGTGTACAGAGTTTCTTTCCTAAAACAGTCCCAAACTAGAATAATAGGAGCACTCGTATATTAAGTGATGTAAGGTGAAAAATGTAAAGTTATCCCTGTAACAGGCCGTAAAGGACCATAGGGTTGTGAGACGTCGAGGTTCCCATATTTTCTAGATATTCGGTTCACAGATGGCGGTGAGTTTGTCAGTCTTACGCTCCGGCAGGCAGGTCGCCCTTTACCACCAGGAAGATTCCTGGTACTCAATTCTGTTTGAGGCTG
>NW_019732360.1:0-398 GCF_002891405.2 Cryptotermes secundus | reverse complement strand
ATGTATGCTCTGTCAAGTTTAAAATTTTAAGGTTAACGAAAACATGACTAAATGAATCCTTTTCCAACCAAAAACGTTTCCCCGAAATTCATACTGTATATCGTATTGATCGAGCTTCTCGAACCTAATCACGTGCCGGAGGAGCTTCAGTTGCTGTTTCTGAAGCAGTTTCTGGCGCCAAACTTAGATCCGAACTTGAATATTTTCGTGAATATATATGGGTAGAAATTACTGTACTTGGTGGCCCAAACTTGTTTATTGACCGTCATTGATTGGCTCCTGATGTCGAATTTAATATTATCAGACATTACTTCAAGTTTTTAGAGAACTGATTAGGTATCTTAAATACCCCTTTGTATCGTTTGGAATTTACTCCTATGATCCACTTTCCGCAAATT
>NW_019732359.1:0-789 GCF_002891405.2 Cryptotermes secundus | reverse complement strand
TTAAAAAAAATAGGAGGCATTATATACGGAACGCCCTTAGTACATCTACACCGACCTAACCGTGTTACGTGTTTAATTTGGCACAGTAACTGACTTGCGTAAGTTAAATATCTTCCTTGACATTCAGTCTTCAGGTAAAAGGTCTTGATACTCGGCCAATATAAGGAACCAGAAAGGAGCTATAATCACTTGGCAGTATAACGACTGTAAATAGAGTGGCGCATGCGCTAAACCGATACCGCGTTCATCTGAATGAGGATAAACTGAGAGTCATCGCTAGAATCAGTAAAACGTCAGTGAAGGTTCTNCATGGGGCCACAATCAGTGCACAGCGCTATGAAGACATTTTGCAGAAACTGAGACGTGCCATAAAGTCAAAACTCCCTGGAATGCTATTGAACAGCATTACCCTTCTTCATGATAATGCGCGCCCCCACACTGCCAACTCTGTGAGGAATACGCTACAAAGATTTGGTTGGGAAGTGCTTCAACATCACCCCTACAGCCCAGATCTCTCCCAATATGATTTTTACATTTTTGGAGACCTGAAGAGAGACATTTGTGGTTCCATAGAGAGCCCACAAGCTTTTTCAAGGATGGGATTGACTGTCTTATCTCCCAGTGGGATAAATGTATTGTGACATGTTGACCCCTATCTCCCCAGCTGCACATAGCGGTAACGTAGCGCTCACGTAATAGGCAAGTAATCACCCCGAAACTCTCCCCGCGGTGACGTCACGAGCAGAGCCGACGTTAGCTGAGTCCCCGCAACCTTGAAGCTATGCAAAG
>NW_019732358.1:0-536 GCF_002891405.2 Cryptotermes secundus | reverse complement strand
TAGCTTGCTAGCATTGCGTTGCTAGCTTGCTAGCTTCGCGTTTCTTACTTGCTATCTTTGCAATGCTAGCTTGCCAGCTTTGCGTTGCTATCTTGCTAGCTTTGAGTTGCTAGCTTGCTATCTTTGCGTTTCTAGCTTGCTAGATATGCGTTGCTAGCTTGCCAGCTTTTCGTTGCAAGCTTGAGAACTTTGCGTTTCTATCTTGCCAGTTTTGAGTTGCTAGCTTGCCAGCTGGCTTTGCTAGCATGCTAGCTTGCCAGCTGTGCGTTGCTAGCATGCTAGCTTTGCGGTGGTAGCTTGCTAGCTTCGCGTTCCTAGCTTGTTAGCCTTGCATTGCCAGCTTGCTAGCTTTGCTTTGCTAGCTTGCTATCTTGCTAGATTTACCTGGCTTGCTTGCTTTGCTATTCTTGCGTGATTGCTTTGCGCTCATAACCTACTAGCTTTGCGTTGGTTGCTTGCCAGCTGTTCGTTGCTAGCTTGCCAGCTTTGGGTTGCTAACTTGCTAGATTGCCGTTGCTAGCTTGCTAGCTTTGCGT
>NW_019732357.1:0-906 GCF_002891405.2 Cryptotermes secundus | reverse complement strand
TTAATGATATAAATAATGCTGATAAAAAATAAAAGCATCACTGTAGAGTCTTTGTTTAAAAACTGTAAAAAAGATAACACATTTATTGATCGGTAGAAGACAAGTTTTACATCTTTTTGAACGTGATAATGCAGGTTTGAAGAAACTTTCTCAAGTTTTTCTGAACACAGAAGTTTCTCATATGTCTTCCTAAATGCCATGTGCCTTAAAGCGTGCACTCAAGTGCGAACAATATTTTTCATTGTAAGATTTGAGGTTTTCACGGCCGTGAAAACCTCTTGTGGGATTTGGCGCCGTGTAGATCTTGCGTAAACAGACGTTCATCCTAAAAGTCTGTTTACACAAGATCTACACGTCGCCGCATCCCAGAAAGCGGCTCTACCCTGAAGATGGAAGCGATACGTTCCTCCGAAACGTCGGTTTACACATATAGACGGCGCCACGTCCCAGAAGATGGCATTCTTCATCAGCAATTTTCATTCTTCATATTTGGATCAGGATTAGCGAGGATTAGCTGTATTTTCCTTCAGATGGTAACAAATATAAAATTTTACTGTACAGTACTGTACAGTCTTACCTGAAAAAATAAGTTGGTGACGTAAAGTACAGTTGGATAAATCGGAAATTTGTGTGATTGGTACATAAACGTTTAACGCTATACAGAACTGTCAAGACATATCCGAGCTCGTTAAACAATATCTCATTACGTCTCTAACCACGGGTCTCCCATTAGTTTAAACAGGACACAGAGTGCAAGACCACCCAATGCACGGGCACACTGTGTGGTCATTCAAGTCGATACTAAATGCTCCTTCAAACGTCACATTAACATTGATACGTATATTTGCTATTCTAGACCCTGTTGTGATCAGAAGAGGCTTGTCAAGACGACATTTAGTCTGTTTC
>NW_019732356.1:0-366 GCF_002891405.2 Cryptotermes secundus | reverse complement strand
GAAGAAGTCTATTATTGTACCAGTACACAAGAAGGGTGATAAAACTGACTGTAGTAATTATCGTGGGATATCAGTGCTATCAACTTCATACAAAATTTTATCCTATATTCTTCTCTCAAGGTTAAGCCCATATAAGATAAAATTATTGGGGATCATCAGTGTGGGTCTCCACGTAACAGATCAACTACAGATCAGATCTTTTGCATTCGTCAGGTACTGGAGAAAAAATGGGAGTACGACGAGAAGTACTTCAGCTATTCATAGACTTCAAGAAAGCCTATAATTCAGTTAGGAGAGAGGTATTGTACAATATTCTAATATAGTTTGAGATACCCATGAAACTAGTTAGGTTGATTAAAATGTGTT
>NW_019732355.1:0-918 GCF_002891405.2 Cryptotermes secundus | reverse complement strand
ATGGAGAAGTTGCAGCTGCATCAGATGCTGGCCAACCAAATTAAATGCACTGAGACCATCAAGCAAATATATCCATACACACATGGTGACCTGAGTTCCTTATGGACTGATGTCATCACCCCACCGATGTGGTGAAGAATGATTACATACAATGATTGGTAAGTGTTTATTTATCATATAGTCAGCAGTCTAGGTGGGAGTAACTATGACCTATATGTTATATCTTATAGGCAGTAATGACACCATCCTCAGTGAAGTTGGCCAAACTGTGGCTGTGTCTCTGGTAGGGGTGCATCATGGACCAGAGGATGCGTTGGAACACAGCTTTGGGACATCCACTCGTGGTCCCGCAACGTTAGTCTTGAGGTCTGGATTAGTATGACAAGCCAGGACTGGCAGCTATTTTAATATTATTCCTCACCTATGTCTAGTTCTTCATAGTGGTCTCTTTCCAGCTGTCTTTGCCACGAAAATCCTATATGCATTCCTCTTCTCCCACATATGTATTACTGCCAAACCTGAAGCCACAGACTCTGAACTGGAAATTTGATTAAATATATTTGCCCAAACATATTTTACTTTTATCCTTACATTCAGGCATTATGAATAATATTCAGTTGTGTGATAATGTCACTAAATTTGGTCATGTTTACTTGAATTGTAAAAATATGAATTAATACATCACTCGAGGGTGACCATGTGGAGGACAGGACAGATGAGAGGATGATAATGTGAGGAATCTTGGGAAAATAAATTATGGGTAACAATAACTTTCTTGAATAGCTGATCACCTGTTGACTGTTTATTGCACACAACACACCTGTCGATTGGTTAAAAAGATTTGATATATGAGTCGGATTGTAGCAACCACAATTCATTCAGGGGAGTGATTCATATAATTGTCCTGAAGAGTATGTG
>NW_019732354.1:0-1324 GCF_002891405.2 Cryptotermes secundus | reverse complement strand
GCAAAAACCGCATGGTGAACTTATAGGCCTTACTTATTTCCCCAAGGAGAGGCGCAGGCTAAGTGTGGAGCAATAATTTGTACATACCGCACACTCTCTTCGCAAGTTTTCGAAATGCTCAAACACAGTGTTCCGTGGGGTGACATATAGCCTAACAAAACTGTGCTGTTATTTTCATACTTAGATCACAAAAATTTACATCCCTACAATGAAATTTAATTTAGTCCACGGACTATCATGCTGAACTCATACGCAGATGTTCGAATTGTGGTCAAGTGAACGTTTCATTGCCTTAAAATGTAAATAATACACTATTACTCTTACTTATCCTGGTAACGCGACAAGAAGTTAATGGGTTACAGATTAGATGAAGCGATTCATGGGATTGTTTACAATTACAGTTACAGTTACTCAAAAATAACGTCTTGCACATGATGCAAGCCAACTCGTCGGTCGTCTCTCGAATTTCATCTTCACTCTGCTATTCAATCTTCCACNCTCTTCCTCTGCTATTCTCTCTTCCTCTGCTATTCTCTCTCCCACTACTATTCTCTCTTCCGCTGCTATTCTCTCTTCCGCTGCTATTCTCTCTTCCTTTGCTATTCTCTCTTCCGCTGCTATTCACTCTTCCTCTGCTATTCTCTCTTCCTCTGCTATTCTCTCTCCCACTACTATTCTCTCTTCCGCTGCTATTCTCTCTTCCGCTGCTATTCTCTCTTCCTTTGCTATTCTCTCTTCCGCTGCTATTCACTCTTCCTCTGCTATTCTCTCTTCCTCTGCTATTCTCTCTCCCACTACTATTCTCTCTTCCGCTGCTATTCTCTCTTCCGCTGCTATTCTCTCTTCCTTTGCTATTCTCTCTTCCACTGCTATTCTCTCTTCCACTGCTATTCTCTCTTCCACTGCTATTCTCTCTTCCACTCCTATTCTCTCTTCCACTGCTATTCACTCTTCCACTGCTATTCTCTCTTCCATTGCTATTCACTCTTCCACTGCTATTCTCTCTTCCATTGCTCTTCTTGTTGGCGTGTCTTTGCTGTTTCTTCCTTAGATCTTTATTCTGCTGTCAGATCTGCTCTGTTCTGTTCTGATATGTTCTACAGTCTTACGGTCTAGGAGACACCTTGATCAAGGGCTTTGTTTCGCGTTTTCAGTGCACCGGTAGCTAGTGTATTCATTGCCGCGGGAACTGCACTAGTTCTGGTTTTCAGTTCCGTGGTCTGTTACATAACGGTCTGTTATGTATGCGTTGTCGCGTGAACGTGTTTAATTGTCACCTAGACAACGATGCAGGAACGTGACTACAGAGCCGTTGTCTAGCAAT
>NW_019732353.1:0-659 GCF_002891405.2 Cryptotermes secundus | reverse complement strand
TTGCACTAAGGAGGAGAGCAGTGCTGTGCAATATAACTAGTAAAGGTTTACGGTCTTCTGGAATGTGATGCAGTATAGCATGCTAGGTAGGTATCTACGTGCCAAACTAGAAGACCATAAACTTTATATTAATCATGATGAGAACCTCAGCTCAGAAAGTAATCTGTCGCACTTAACATATAATGACACTTATACCTATGAGGCTGTTTTAGTAAAAAGTGATAATAGTTTTCTTAGCTCTCTGTTTCTAGTAGTTTGTATTCATACTGGTTTTACAGTCGCTTAATTTAGGAACAAAGAAAATTAACCGTAATTTTTGTATTATTGTTTCTTTGTTTGTGGTTTCATGCATGGGTGAAGTTTACCCACTACATACCTTTTTGTTATATTCATGGTGTTTGAGAAGCCCCTGAGTTTGCAGACCCATTGTTCATTGTGTTTCTTTACAAAGAAGTAGTCTAAATGAATATTATAAATATATATAAGCACTGTAAGGATCACAGCTTGTGTATGCTTGGTGTTCTTTGTATCCATGCCAAAGGAGGCCACGGTAGCCTCTTTCCTACATTGATTACTCCTGTTTCCCTTCTATGTGTTTTTTTTTTAAATGAGAAAGTGGCCTCCGTAGTTTAGAGGTAACGTTCCCACCTCATGACTCG
>NW_019732352.1:0-636 GCF_002891405.2 Cryptotermes secundus | reverse complement strand
GTGTTTACACAGCAGCGAAACATCTCCAAGATGTCAAGAATATAGTGAAGCTGATGGTCGTTGAGTATTGACATATAAATCGAGAATTGAACTGCAGCAGAGTGTTATGGTTCTGGGCAGTGAGACATGGCTACATATTTCATACAGCATAAGTCTGTTAATTATTTAGAAAATATTATAGCCGGGGTACGCAGTTGGTATAGCGACTTGCTACGGTTTGGACAACGGAGGGTCGGAGTTTTGAGTCCCAGTAGGGGACAAAAATTTTCTTCATGTCGTCCAGATCGGTTCTGGGGCTCACCCCGCTTCCTATCCAATGGGAACCGGGGCTCTTTCTCCTGGGGTATAGCGGCCGGAGCGTGAAACTGATCACTCACCTCCAACTAGTGCCGAGATCAAGAAAATGTGATCTATACATCAACTCCCTGATATGTCTTTATGACATGATGCCGAATTATTTAAGCGCAGGGACAATTTTTCCATATCTATTCATTTATTTTTGTTCTCTGGTATAATCCAATTTTTTTATCTCTACTTCAATTGCACTGTTTCCGTAATTGATCTTGTGGCTGTTGAGTCACCATATTGTTAACGAATAAAATATATATTATTATTATTATTATTATTATTATTATT
>NW_019732351.1:0-407 GCF_002891405.2 Cryptotermes secundus | reverse complement strand
ACAATTTGCACACCACCTACCAGCTAAAATGATTTGATGTATCTGCATTTAATCCACTACAGATGAAGAGACCGGCTAGTTGTTAGTCAGTCAGAATGGAATTTCTTTTCATGCCACCTACCTACTTGATGGATTTAAGATATTCACTTTAAAATTACTACTGCTGAAGAGACTGGCTTGTTGTTAATAAATCAGTATGGTATTTCTGTCAACATACACCATCAACTATAACAGACCAATCTTCAAGCAGAAAGTATAAACTTGAAAGCTGCTGTTTTAAGGTTATGTGAGGAAATTATAATGGGATTTTATGTGCAACTGCATTTGTTACCAAAGAGACTTGGCATTTCCAGCAAGTTGTATTCTGGACGGTCTTGACACATAGAAGGTTTATGTGCAAATTAGTA
>NW_019732350.1:993-1057 GCF_002891405.2 Cryptotermes secundus | reverse complement strand
GACGGTAATTTTTCACCCTATTTTTTACACATTTTCGTGAATAATTCTACTTCGTATTCAGGCA
>NW_019732350.1:0-910 GCF_002891405.2 Cryptotermes secundus | reverse complement strand
AATAAACATTTTTCGTCATAACGTTATGCCATTGGAGGGCAGCATAATGCCATAATACGTAATATTCAGTAGTCATTTGTATCACCGTGGCGGATTCGCAAACTCGTGAGGTGGGATAGCCATTTTCGACACAATCTATGCTATCACGTAGCAATACAACATCGGAATATAAAAGCACAGATTGATATTATGGGTGGAAAAAAAAACCACGCGCTCAATTTTATAAATAACGTCATATTTCGAATTATATTCCACGTTACGACAGTCCTATATTACGTTCGGTGAAATAGCAGCTTCGCAAATGACGTCACACTTACGTGTACGCAGTGAACTACTGCGCATCCAACTGTATCTCAGGGGGTCCCCTTGGGTACCATTCGCTTATGTTAGGTTGCGTTAGGTTAGGTTAGATTAGGTTACGTTAGGTTTGCGCAGTAGACTACTGCGCATCCATCTGTATCTTGGAGGGGGCGAAGCTCGGTAATTTACACTAATGTTAGGTTGTGAGTGTACATTATGATAGGTGTGCTCAAATGAATACTGCGCATAATTATGGTCAGTTCAGCACGGTTTAGCCCTCTTCAATATCTTACGATTGAATGTCTCTTATAGCGTATGAAATCATTATTTATTCAAATGGGACATTTTATTTCCGAATTTTCTCACATGATAAACTCTTGCATATATTTTTCTCTTACTCTAACTACGTAAGCTATGTAACCTGGGATATATTTCCGTTATTATAATGATCGTAAATGCATTTTCCGAAATATTGATATTGCAGTACGCTCCCAAGTGAATGATATCACCATTATCTTGAATGACTCTTACAATTTACAACAGTTTCCAAAATATTCTCCTTTCAAAATGTTTCCATTATTAACTTTATTAAGTTTTTCGACATATGTCA
>NW_019732349.1:0-521 GCF_002891405.2 Cryptotermes secundus | reverse complement strand
AAAGAGCAATTTTTACCAACGAAAATTAACTATGATTACTTTTTTCATTAAATGTAAAATATAATCTTTATTATATATGTTATGAAATTCCAAAGGACTTACCCGTTGTTTTTTCTTCAACCTTGAATCATGGTGATATTGTAAATATAATCACACTATATACAATAATATTTTGTTCAGACTATACAAGAGTTTGAACTGTGTCACTTCACAGTTTACGATACTCGCACACTATGACACGCATGGAACTTCTCGAAGCAGTCCACTTCACACAGAGCAACATCACACTTTTTACAATAGAAGAGTGTGCTCCTGCTTTTATTTAGCAAAACACATGATGTCTTTGTTTCCCTTTGGTTGGCCAGTGTTGTGAATGATTCACCTCCAGTCAACTCATTTGGGCCCCAGATAACCTCGGCCTCCCCCCAAGTAACGTCACTGATCATGATATTCACCTTGTGCAATTGAAGAATCAACTTGGGGGAGGGGGGTTTCTAGCAAAATCGAATAAATTATGTTGA
>NW_019732348.1:0-474 GCF_002891405.2 Cryptotermes secundus | reverse complement strand
TTCCAATTGATCCCATCACGCCATATTCTTTCAAATTCCATTTTTCTTCTACTTTCGTCATTAATGAACCGGAAGATTATGGGATCGTCTTGCTGTCTGTGTCCCTATGCGTTCCCTCCGGATTCCCGAGAGCCAGAAGTTGTCATGTTTACGTATCTTCAGGGCAGAAAGCAGAGAAACCACCTCCTCCAAAAGTTGGACGCGTCATTTTCTGTGTGATCGGTGCCACAACAAAGCAAAGTAGGAAATTAGTTCTTCACAGAATTTCTTGTAATACTCGTATTAACCTCTCACCCACTCCTACGCTTTCAAAGTGGTCCTGTCACTTCAGGTTTTAAACAAGAAAATTTTGTGCATGTCTCATATGTCTCATTCTTCCTGTCTCTCCCCACCTCCCCCCTTTCCCCTCGCAATTAAATTTTTCTTAGTTTGATTCAAGTAACTTCCCTGATTCTATTTCTTGACTTCCCATTT
>NW_019732347.1:0-537 GCF_002891405.2 Cryptotermes secundus | reverse complement strand
CCGTGTTTCTTACGCGGTCCATGTTGAGCGGTTATAATGAGGACAGTTATAGCGAAAATTGAGAGAGTTGTAAGAGAGTCTGTGACGACAAGACTTAGTCGGTGCAGTTCAGAACTACCGAGTAATGAAGCGAGCGCGGAAGCTGAATAATTTCCACCATTAGAAGCCGTTACCAGGGAATGACTGGTGAAGACATAGCAGACTAGAAAGACTTATCGTGTGCTGTAGTGATTTGTAAAATGTAGACATTAAGTATAGCGCTGTCATTAAATGAAGTGGTCAATGAATCCAATCCAAACCTCGTCTATAGTCTTACTCAGTCACTAATTCGTTACAATATGAAATGTTGCGTATGTCTCTTTTCTCACCTGCCTGTTGCATGCCCGAGCCTTTTCATTCCACTTTTTAATCAGTCTTAGCTGCATCAGGCCATTTAAGTCTGTACGTGTAGCATCCACATTCTTCTAAGCACTTCTTTCTAAGAGCAAGAGCCCAAGTTTCATACATACGCAAGACGGCAGATAGAGTCATAGAAAT
>NW_019732346.1:0-755 GCF_002891405.2 Cryptotermes secundus | reverse complement strand
GATATTCGTTGGTACCTTGCTAGCTTTGCGTTTCAAGCTTGCTATCCTTGCGTCGCTATCTTGCTAGCTTTACGTTGCTAGCTTGCTAGATTTGCAATCCTAGTTTGCTAGCTTGGCGTTGCTAGCTTGCTAGCTTGCTAGATATGCGTTGCTGGCATGCCAGTATGCGTTGCTAACTTGCCAACTTTGCTTTGCTAGCTTGCTAGCTTGCTAGATATGCGTTGCTGGCATGCCAGTATGCGTTGCTAACTTGCCAACTTTGCTTTGCTAGCTTGCTAGCTTGCTAGATATGCGTTGCTGGCATGCCAGTATGCGTTGCTAACTTGCCAACTTTGCTTTGCTAGCTTGCTAGAATTGGGTAACAAGCTTGCTAACTTTCCGTTGCTACCTTACTAGAATTCCGTTTCTAGCTTGCTAGCTTTGCGTTGCTAGCTTGCTACCTTTGCGGTGCTTGCTTACTTGCTTTGCGTTTCTTGCTTAATAGCTTTGCGTTGCTAGCTTGATAGCTTTGAGTTGCTAGCTTGCTAGCTTTGCGATGCTAGCTTGGTAGGCTTGCGTTGCTAACTTTCTAGCTTTGCGTTGCCAGCTTGATAGGTTTGCATTGCTACCTTGCTAGCTTTGCTTTGCTAGCTTGAAAGCTTTGCGTTTCTAGCTAGCTAGTTTTGCGTTGCTAGTTTGCTACATGCTAGATATGCGTTGCTATCTTGATAGCTTTGCGTTGCTATCATGCTAGCTTTGCTATGCTAGCTTGCTAG
>NW_019732345.1:0-373 GCF_002891405.2 Cryptotermes secundus | reverse complement strand
TAAAAGCTTAGCTAAACTGGTGTGATCTATTATTTGTACCGTCCTGAGAGTTATTGTGGGCAAGCTAAAGGCTTAGCTAAACTGTTGTGATCTATTATTTGTACTGTCCTGTGAGTTACTGTGGGCAAGTGAAGGCTTAGATAAACTGTTGTGATCTATTATTTGCACTGTTCTGAGAGTTATGGTAGGCCAGCTAAAAATGTTAGCTAAATTAATGTGATCTATTATTTGTACTGTTTGAGATTTATTGTACTGTACCTTATTATACTTGTTATATTAAACCTTTTTATTGCCTGGACACCCCTTGTATCTCCTGGAAGCATTAGACAAAACAGCGAGAAATAGGAGACGGAGTGGCGTTCCACACGCCGGC
>NW_019732344.1:0-492 GCF_002891405.2 Cryptotermes secundus | reverse complement strand
GCTTTGCGTTGCTAGCTTGCCAGGTTTTCGTTGCTAGCTTGCTAGTTTGCAGTTGCTAGCATGCTAGATTTGCGTTGCATGCTTGCTTGCTTGCTGTGCTTTTCTTGCTTCCTAGCTTCGCGTTGCTACCTTGTTAGCTTGGCTTTTCTAGCATGCTAGCTTTGCGTTGCTATCTTGCTAGATTGCTAGAATTGCAATGCTAGCTTGCCAGGATTCGTTGCTCTATTGCCAGCTTTGCGGTACTACCTTGCTAGCTTTCCGTTGCTAGCTTTCTAGCTTTGCGTTGCTAGCTTGCTATCTTTGCTTTGCTTGCTTGCTTTGCGTTTCTTGCTGGCTAGATTTGCGTTGCTAACTTTGATATATTTGCGTTCCAACTTGCCAGCTTTGCGTTGCTAGCTTGTTAGCTTTGCGGTGCTTGCTTGCTAGCTTTGCTTTTCTTGCTTGCTTGCTTTGCGTAGCTAGCTGGCTAGCTTTGCGTTTCTAGCTTGCTAG
>NW_019732343.1:0-712 GCF_002891405.2 Cryptotermes secundus | reverse complement strand
TGGCGGCTGCGTCACTGTTGTGTCCGGACTGCGCAGTAAGCGCAGATATGGATAAAAGTCTTTCCACTCACCCTCGATTTGGCTCTGGGGTGAATTTCGTTTGGAAAAATTCTCATCGGTATAATGTGTCTAAGACATTTGTGGTGTCGCTTCATGAAGCGATACTGACGTAGATCCTTACGTCATAAAATAAGTAGATTCTGCTTTCAGCATATTGTCATGTGTATGAGCGACTGTAGACGGAATTTGGATTGGTAATTGGATTTATTAAACACTTGAAGATTGTAACTATAGCGCTATCGCTAATTCGCACACTCTAGTAATTCACTACAGCACGTACTAAAACTTCTCAGTCTGCTGTGTATTCACCAGTCGTTGTCTGGTAACGGCTTCCAACAGCGGAAGTTCCCCTTACTCTGGGTTCCTGAATTATCCCCGTGCCTCAGCTACCTTCTAACAGCAACAGCTCATATGGACTGAACCGCATCAGTCCTAACTCACTCACCAACCAATTCTCTCCACTGTACTGCATTGCACTGCACTGCACGAACTCAACTGAACTAGATCGGTCGAGTGATACAGCCTATATACAGACTATGTAGAAAACATGGCTTCCAACAGTTATTCTACTGTTGCGTCACGCGGTTGTCGCACTGACCGCGCGAAGAACACCGCTTCCCAGTTCATTGGTGCGTGTTAGGCGTCTGTTGCC
>NW_019732342.1:0-546 GCF_002891405.2 Cryptotermes secundus | reverse complement strand
ACTCTTCTTTACAACAACTTTGCACGGACCACGCAGAAAACAGAATCTCTGTTGCTGGAAAGGCGTATTTTACAACGCCGTTGCATAGCAACAGAAGTTACTCCATTGTTGCTCGCGTATTGGTTGCCGTGAGAATGTGTTTACTGAGTCGTTGCCTAGCAATTAACGTCTATTCTGCCTCCAATATTCCTACTTTCGGGCGTCATGTCACAGTGTTTTAGTAAATGCTGAGTTATACTGACTTACCTACGCCTTGACTGTACGGTCCTGTAACAATTTTTGCCCTCTTGAAGACACATGACCATTTGTCTTCACTTGGAGCTCTTTCTGAAAAGAAAGCGTAGCCAATCTATACTAAGGTATGTGTGTGTGTGTACTGTCTTTCACAAATTCTGAACGATTGGTGAAATTTTCACTCTCCGCTCAATGCGCATACATCGAAAGTAATATGTGTAGAATTAGCGTTGTAAATGAAATCTGATTTTAGAACCAGTTCCTAGGAGAAGAAGCCTTCGTGAGAAGCTGTCACATTTCCCGCGTTTTAGG
>NW_019732341.1:0-411 GCF_002891405.2 Cryptotermes secundus | reverse complement strand
TACGGGACATTTTATTTCCGAAATTTCTCACGACATAAACTCTTGAATATATTTCTCTGTTAAACTCTCTACATAATCAATGAATCCTGGAATATGCTACGATATTTATAGTGGACGTAAATGAATTTTTCCGAAATACTGATATTTCAAAACGCTCTCAAGTGCATCATATCACAATTATCTTCATTTATTCTTACAATTTCCACAAGTTCAGCAAATTTTCTCTTTTCCAATGTTCCCATTTTTAACTCTATTATGGTTTTCGACATATCTCAAGAACATTCATATACTTTATATGAAAGGTATCCAACCAAAAATACTAGTCCTCAAATAGTAGATAGGAAAATCACTTATTACGATCTGAAACTAACAATATATCATTCAACAAAAACAAAAATATAAAAAATACCA
>NW_019732340.1:0-1293 GCF_002891405.2 Cryptotermes secundus | reverse complement strand
AAAAAAAAAATTGAAGTGTGACTGACTACCCCGATCACTAGCAGGACTTGAGTTTGTGGAGAGGATTCGAGGATTCATTGATTGAAGTTTGGCTGGAGTGAAATTCGGAGGTTGCAGATCACGAGTTTAGTTAGAGAGACGCTTACCGAAGGAGTTGTTTGAACTCTTTCAGATGACAACAGACTTGGAGTGTGTACGTCTGCAGCTTACCTGGATGACTATTGTGCTACCAGTGTATAGTGCGTGCCTAGTGCATCGGAGGTGGGGGCGGTCCCGTCTGCAACTGACTATCAAGCTGGCGAAATGACGGAGCCGAACTTTTGTGAAACGCGGTGGAGTGCAATTGTGGCTTCCTTTGACAAGAACTACGTAAACTTAAGAAATAGTAACCCTGACTGCCGGGAAGATATCGAGTTACTGGGCAAAGGCTTAGAAACAATAGGGCAGCTTATCCATACATCGCCCCCATAAATGGAAATGGCGCAGTATGGAATAATCTTATAACGAAATCTGAGGACGAGGGGAGAGTGCTCTGTAAGCACCTCGACGGGAAGACGCTCTTTACAACAATGCTGCGCCTCTATGCTGCCATCCACAGGGAGATCCGATAGCCTCACCTGCTGAAAAAAAAGAAGATTCAGCCGAGGAATTTCGCGAGATAAAGGAGACGAAAGCGAAACTCTTCAGAAGAAGAGACGAAAAACTGAAGTCATCACCTAGCCCCAGGGAACCTAGGATAAAATCCCAGGGTGAAGTACGAACAAAGAATTTCTTTGCGCCCCTGAGGACATCAGGAATGGATGTGGAAAAGACAGAAAACAGTCGGGAGGACCGCAGCCATCGGACAACAAGCCTGGTAGGCCTCCTCCGATTGTACTAACCTCCGCGACAAACTTGATGCAGTTGCAGAGGATGGTCAAAGACATAGCCACGGGCAATTTTGAGTTCCGCAACTCCAGGAGAGGTAGCAGAATTATCACGAAGGAAGTGGCGGACTTATCAGTCATCAAAAATTTCTTACAAAGTAATAATCTATCGTACTTTACATGCTATCCCAAGTCTGAGAAACCTATCAAAGCTGTTATCCGTCACCTTCCACAAAATATTCCAGCGGAAGATATCTCTGACGGTCTGGTGAGTCTGGGGTTTGACGTCATTACCGTCAAAGCAATGACCAGTCGTCGGACTCCTCCAGAAGAAACAAATACCATTTACTTTCCTTTGTTCCTTGTAACACTTCCTAGAACGGAGAAGTCCCAAGAACACTTCAGACTGACCAACCTCTGCCACATT
>NW_019732339.1:0-737 GCF_002891405.2 Cryptotermes secundus | reverse complement strand
GAGTCAGCAAAAAGGCCGCAGCGGCAGAGGAGGCAGATACAAGGGTAAACGCACAGCGTGAAGGCCTCGATAGAAATGAGCAAGACAGCCTAGTCAGCGGAAATGTCGCAGCTGTGGAAGAGACGGAGACAGAAAGAACAGCAGAGCGAGACGAGAACAGTGCGGTAGGTAATGTCGACGCGTCAGCAAACCACCCACCAAGGGCAAGCGAGTCTACTGAAGGCCAACACGGTTATACATTACGCCCAAGGCCTCAGCGTAATTACAAGGAATAAAAACGGACGGAATCTGAACCTCGCGAGGAAACGAATCGTAACGAGCTCATTCTAATTTCCAGGTGATGGAAGTGCTGAACCAGTCGGTATAGAGAGGATAATAGGAGACCGAGGAATGGCGTTCCTGATGGAACGAGAAATACTAATAAGAGGCGCCGTATGGCATGTTACGGTGGACTTCGGCGTAAAGCAACACGCCCAAGTTATCAGCGACCTAATCAAGGGATTAGGAGATTTAACCTTCACTATGGGCCGAGACCCAGCCCAAAGGCAGGAGCTGAGGTACGCTAGCAAGCTAGCAGGAGAACTGCAAGGGAAAGTCGACGACCTAATGCAGATGCTACCGAGAGGAAAGCGGGAAAAAGGGGAATACTTAACCTAGGAGGGAAAGCCCTCAAGTTTTTATTTGGACCCGCCTTGAGCGAAGATTTAGGACCCCTAAATGACAAAATCGAAACATTA
>NW_019732338.1:0-433 GCF_002891405.2 Cryptotermes secundus | reverse complement strand
TAAGGCTGACAACCTTACCGCCATCTTTGAGCTGATTGTCTAGAAGTCTAGATAATGTGGCACCCTCAATGTCTCACAACCCTATGGGCCTTCACGGCCTGTTACAGGGATAGCTTTACTTTTACGTAAAGGCAGAAGGAGAACACGAATACATGTTTTAGGCTTCAGCCCTTCCTCAATGTGAGACACAGCTACTGCACACAGCCCCTACCGATTTCTAAATCTTTTTAATGAACATAACATAAACATAGTTCCCCCTTCTCAACCCTATTTTGCTCATGGTTCCTATTAACGTGTTATCAGTTTCGCTTTGCATTACAGATTTCACTTATCGATATTTCTTAGTTGTTTCCCTTTGTACGCACTTGTAGTACTTGTCTGTTAGGGACTACTTGCTGTTGACAAGCACCCAAATAATTAAACTGAAATGAAT
>NW_019732337.1:308-1871 GCF_002891405.2 Cryptotermes secundus | reverse complement strand
TAAGCCTGGAGTGGCTGCCTTTTTATCTGTTTCGCAAACACGATAGGCAGGATTATATGGAAGAGAGAGGAGTAGTGCTCTGACCCATAATTACATTTTTCTTTCTTGGTATGCAAAAAATACGTCATTAATATTAACGTGAGTCAGCGAAACTGTAGACTTCCTCTACATCTTATTATCTCTGTTTATTTCCCTCTTTCTTCAAGCGCAACCGAAGTTTGAGGTCCATACATATCTACACATGTTCATATTATGTGAATTAGTTCATTTCAGTAGTTCATATTCGTGAATTGTTTGTTCTTAAACATTCATACATAACAATATTAACCATGTTACACGTATGTTATTTTCCGTCAGAGGCGAATATGTCGGTCTCTTATAAATGCCATGTCATCGTGAAACGGAAATTACTATAGAAAGCAAATCACGGGGTTTAAATGTCATTGCTCTAAAATAATAACATGTTTGTTGTTCAGATATTTCCTGCAAAAAATTTTTGGACTCGCCACTAGTGACCTGTTAGGATGTGTGCGCATCATGGCGCAGTACATTCTGTTGATAGTCGCTTAGTTCAATGTACAATCGTTTCGATTTCCGAAATATCTGTGGAAAACCACGAAGTTATACACAACCCAAATATGCTATACCGTTCGGTACCTCCACTGAGCCATCAAGGTGACTGGCTACAAACTGAGAGCCCCCGGTTAGATCTCTGTGACAGACAGGCATATGTAATTTGGTTTCTTAGTTTGAATAAAGAAAAATATGCTTGACAGATCACACTGATGTGTGTATGTATGTGCCTGTATTTTTAACCAGCTTAAAAATTTGAAATCCTCCAGAGAAATACATTGAACTTGGTACGTATTTTACGCAACCTGGGACATATCAATCAGCATACACCATAACTTCCTCCCATCAGTTATATCGAATAGTGGCATCTCAGATTTGTGATTGACAGAAAGAAACGTCAGAAAGTCCTGTAAGCATGTCTTCCTGCCCTAGGCAAGAGCGGAGTTGTTGAATGCTGACAGCAGAAATACCAACACTATAGTGTCTCATAATGTTGAGGTATTATCTTTGTAATTACTCAATGCTTGAACCAATCGTCATGAAATTTGGTATGTATATCATTCCAACCAATGTTGAAATCAGTCATAATTTTTGCCTCTAATTCTTGTAGTGCGGAGCGGATTAGTGTAGCAATAAACGGTTACTGCAATTTTGGAGGTAAGCTCTTTGAATTTAGTCTTCCCTGAGGTTCCGTCGGGGCACGCAGTACCGTAGTAGGTTGAGGCACTATGCTACAAGCCGGAATCGCGGGTTTAATTCCCAATGAGGTCATTGGAATTTTTTCAATTCACCTAATCCTTCCAGCCGCACTGTGGCCATGGAGTCGACTCAGCCTCTAACAGGAATGAGTACCAGAAATTAATTAAATAATTTTTCTTGGGAGTAAAGCGCGGCCGCCGCGTAAGGCTGACAACCTTACCGCCATCTTTGAGCCGATTTTCTAGATAATGTGAGACCCTCAACGTTTCACAATCCTATAGGCCTTCACGT
>NW_019732337.1:0-303 GCF_002891405.2 Cryptotermes secundus | reverse complement strand
AAAAAAAATGTTACTGGGATTTCATCATGCTCCTGAATCCATTCATTTTAAGACCAAGTCAATTCGCTGATATCGGCCATAAACAGCTGCCTTGAAATCGTTATCAATCCTCAACCATCTTCCTAATTCATTAGACGGCTAAATGTTTGATATGTAGTTGAACTAAGCCCCAAAACACATTCATAAGTGGTGATTTAAGTTGAAATTCGAATTATTCTCTAAATTTATGAAGACGCATATCCTAGTACTCGCGGTAAGACGCATACGGTGTTCGATATCTGGACTACTAAGAACTCTGGCTGG
>NW_019732336.1:0-789 GCF_002891405.2 Cryptotermes secundus | reverse complement strand
CACCCTACCACACTTCCCTCCACTCGTCTCTGAAACTTTTTAATTGGAGGCCAAGACTATAAAACCGAATAGCCATGTGACGTCACAACCGGTGTCTGTGCAGTTATTGAATGCGAGAAAGTAATAACACTTTCGATGTTGTGATACTCGAGAAAGCAAAGAAAAATGTACCAACATGATCATTAAAACTTTCTCTCCTCTTCAAAATAAACATTTCAAGTACATGTGCGATAACAAATTGCTGGCGCGCGCAAAAATGACGTAATGATTAATTTTGTGATTCTTCTTCTGAGACAGTGCTAGGACGTGCTGACTGAGGGCTGCACTGGGTGGCACGCTGGCCTATATCGTGCACTGGGAGAAACTGAAAAGAGAAAAGATAAAGCTATCCCTGTAACAGGCCGTGGAGGCCCATAGGGTTGTGAGACGTTGAGGCTCTCATATTTTCTAGACAATCGGCTCACAGATAGCGGTGAGGTTGTCGGCCTTATGCGCCGGCCGCACCATTTACCCGCAGGAAGATTCCCGATACTCGTTTCTCTTAGAGGCTGAGTCGACCCCAGGGCCATAGTACGGCTGGAAGGATTAGGTAACTTGAAAAATCCAATGACCTCATCGGGAATCGAACCCGTGACCTTCCGGCTTGTAGCACACTGCCTCAACGCTAGAAGCGTGCGGAAACAAATTATTCTGAAGGAACTCAGTCGGAAGATCTTTCTAATGGACTAAAGTGAGTAGGTGCACTCTTCCATTTTACAATGGAAACAGATGCAGTCTCCGAAACGTCAA
>NW_019732335.1:0-496 GCF_002891405.2 Cryptotermes secundus | reverse complement strand
AGTGGATTAGTTGAGTGGATGAGGCAATGCTTTGAAGCTGTCTTGCAATCCGGTGAGGCAAATTTTTAGAGGCCAGGACTTAGTTATGTGCAAGTCAGAATTATCTGTGGGTCTTTCTGGCACCACATGAAGTCATGAAGTTGAAGCTGTTTAGAATTGTCAAGTCCAAGAGGGTCAGTTCCACGTTTGGTGGTGTATCGAGTGATTGTGTGTATTTCTGTCCCTATTTTCAATATGCCCATTAGTTGCTATTTTCTGATAGTCACAAAAAGAGAGCCTCAGAATGAAAGAGTTTGTGGACCACTGTCACTGACAGAATGTTTTGTTTCTTTTCCTCCAGATGGATGCAGCTTCAGGAACGACCATCAAGCGTCTGCCAAATGGATATATATTGTTTTCCAAAGAATGGCGCAGGAGGCCGGCAATGCAGTATGGCAAAGAAAAAAGCAGTGAAATTAGCATAAGGTAAGCAACGAGTTTCACTGCTGATACAGAT
>NW_019732334.1:0-555 GCF_002891405.2 Cryptotermes secundus | reverse complement strand
ATTTGCAAGGAACTCAACGTTCACCCGTTCGGTACTGATTTGCAACCAGGTCTAACCCCTGACGGCTCAGATTTACGTTTCGAAAACGTAACGATATACCCCAATAAAGTTAGTGCCACATTCATAGCCTTGTTCCTTGCAGGATAGGAAAATTAGGCTACTGAATAGTCTGGCGTGTTGCCCTAACTTCGTTCTGGTAGGATAACCGGAAGGAGAAATACAGCATGGAAGACATAAGCGTAGATAGTGGGATAATATTAAAACGGGTCTCAATAACCGAATACGAAACATGACGCGAGCTTCACTACGTATCATAAAGAATCGAATTATTGTTACAGAACAACGTGACGGCACACGGCTTAACCTGAATAAAGAAGTAGCACGTACGAACGTGCAGTGCAAGAGACCCATAACATCACGACTTGGCCCCCAACTACCACACAATATCGAAGTTGAACCAGGACAGGAGTTACCAGTATAGCGTTAGAAGGGTCAAATGGGCATTCACAACCAGCTCCAACTATTTATTCATATTTACGTAATTTGGCAATTTAA
>NW_019732333.1:0-406 GCF_002891405.2 Cryptotermes secundus | reverse complement strand
TGGTAGAACAAACCAATATCTCTTCCACCCATAGGTGGCTAGATGGTTCAAACATCACACCATATTTTTGACTATATTCAGAAACTAAATACAAAACAATTGACAAACAAATTTGTAGACTTCATGGCCTTGGTGTAGTTCCCTGCTGTTGCAGATTACTGGATCAGAAGATTCTTGTATAAAAATGAGTGGCATCAAATGCTGTGAGTATGAATTGATTTGCCCTTCTGTTACAAACATGGCACTTCCCCAGTAATAAATAATGTCCTCCAGATAAAAGGTTGCACAGAATTCAGTCACTGATTGATACGCATATATACAATTTTTGAGGAGTGGTCAGCCTTGGAAAAACTGTTCAAAATAATAAAACCTTGTGCCTTTCTCAAGGCGATTACTGATGAAACAG
>NW_019732332.1:209-444 GCF_002891405.2 Cryptotermes secundus | reverse complement strand
TTATTGACAATCCAAAAAATTTTTTAATTAGCATCAAGAAATTTTGCTACATTGTAGCATATAAGTGTACGTACTTTACGTCTAAACAATTTATGTGATGCTGGTTTCCTATTTGTAGTGATGTTTGCCCTCTGAAGATGGTCCACAGAGACCGAAACATGTAAGGGTGTTAAGTTTTCATGTAGTAAAAAACTTACAGGTCACATTGGACGGAGTGATTTATATATTGTTGGTG
>NW_019732332.1:0-200 GCF_002891405.2 Cryptotermes secundus | reverse complement strand
GTGTGACGGACCAGAATGAAACAAATCGAACAGACAATAATAATAACAAAACTTTGAACGATTGCAGACCTTCTCAACATCGTTGCGCAATACTATATTTCTTACGATTATTGACTTTTGCACATACTGCATAACCCTGTTTTTTATGTACAACGTTTCGGAGACTGGTCTCTGCCTCCGTCTTCAAAACTGAAAACACT
>NW_019732331.1:0-810 GCF_002891405.2 Cryptotermes secundus | reverse complement strand
CCCTGTCAGTCAACCTTCTATTGTTGTTAGGCAAAGGCTTGGCAAAGCGTCTCCCTCCTTTTGTTGCTAGGTAACAAATCTGTATTTAAAGAAGTTCCAGCAACATCGAAGAATTGTTGGAAGCGTCGTTTTGTATGCGACCCGTGTCGTATCAAATGGGAAGTAGGCGATTAATTCTTCCCAGATCTTCTTGTTATAACATGCGTCACAATCCCTAGAAAGATATAACAGATTAACAGCTCTTTGGGGTCGAGTAATGCGACAAATAAAATGCTCAGAGTATGAGTTTGCTTTTCGAAGTACGAAACATACGAGGCAGAAACAGTTTGAGAAGGAAGCGACAAGATAGGCCAATGGATGACGCAGTAAGGCTGTAAGATTGGAAAAGATCCCACTGCTGTTACTATGCTTTATGAGCTGCTGTTTAGAAACACTGAGATGTTTTACGAAGCTCTGTCAAGTGTTGCGGCTACGTATGGTATTCGGTACGCTAGGATTGTTGTGACTGATAAATCAGGAGGAGTGCGGGAGGAGACTGTCGTGGTATATTTCAAGACACCGCCCACTGACATTTTATCAAATTTCCATAGTCGTAAGGAGAGACTGGTTTATGGTGTCGTGCCCGTGTGTGAGTTTGTTTGTTCGACCGTTTGTATTCACCTTTATATGTTTTGAACTAATCGATGAATTTTTATTGAACTTAGTATGAACATCGTGCCATTAGAGCCCAATATGATTTTTAATATCCTACCTTTGATTATATCAGCATTGCGAACCTGCGAACTTCTCCTCTGATAACATGACGAGAAT
>NW_019732330.1:0-567 GCF_002891405.2 Cryptotermes secundus | reverse complement strand
TTTTGAGAGCAAGAAATAACTGTGTATGCGTCGCCACAGTGGCGTACGTTCCACTGTGAAGTAGGCGCCTCTTTGGAGCGTAGGGCTGATTTCTCAGTTTCTTGATCGTTTTACAGACTGTAGGACTCCTTGGACGGGTGATCAACTCGTCGCAAGGCCTCTACCTGTACACAGGACAACACAGACACAGAATAAACGCATACACACACAAAACTTCCATGCCTTATGTAGGATTCGAACGCACAATCCCGGCTTCAGAGGGAGCGAAGACAGTACACGCCCTAGATTGCTCGGCTACCGTTACCGGCCTGTGTACTAGGCAACGCTGATGATTTCCGGTTGATTAATTCAGTTTTCCTCATCCCTCCCTAAATGATTATATAAGTTAGGCGTTTGAATAGACCTGTAGCTCGTTCAGCTAGCCAGCCTTATGTTTGTATAGTCTGATCGGAAGGCAGAGATATCCACAAGGGACCTAAACACCGTTACATCTTTGTCACTTAATGCTTGCTTACGCTGTTGTTATGGGATACACGTGATAAAGGTGTTCTGAGCGTACAGTTGGGG
>NW_019732329.1:1905-2288 GCF_002891405.2 Cryptotermes secundus | reverse complement strand
TCAATTAAAATTGTGTAGAAATTGTGTCGAAACCGCTACACTGTTTCACTGTTCCAATTAATTTTAAAACATGCTGCAATCCTCTTTCTAATTAAAATGAGATAAAAGCCTTATATAATTTGTTATTCATTGATTTATTTCACTCAGGGTGTTGTCACTTCCGTAAAATATACAATTTTTTTTTTGGCAGCTTGTTCCTGACAGTTAGTTAGTTAGTTACTGGAGAGGGCAGGTTTCCCCATGCACTGAGACTAGTATTGGTCCATTGTGCTTCCCTCTATGATATTCTACCAGTCTCTATACCCTACTGATAGTAGTGTGTACTATCAGTCCCGACCGAGCCAGCGAGTTCGGCCTCTACTGGCTTGGCGGTAACTGCTTCC
>NW_019732329.1:322-1273 GCF_002891405.2 Cryptotermes secundus | reverse complement strand
TGTACCACGAGTCATGAGGTGGGAACGTTACCTCTAGACTATGGAGCCCGCTCATTGGGTATGTATATAATCGATTTATAAAATAGTTTATGCCTGATCATTTGTGTTCATGTGGGTGGCATGAACTGTTTGGTATTATAATATCAGTTTGTGTAGGTTTCCGATATATTGCAAATTCGAGGTTTTTGTCATTTGTATGTATTACTAGATCTAGGAAATTGACAGCCTGATGCTCTTCTTTCTCCATGGTAAAATTTATAGTTGGTTGTGCTTTGTTGAATTCATTAAGTGTGTGTGATCAATATTTGTTTTATTTTGATCATATGTTATCAATATGTCATCAACATATCTAAAATATGCGATTATGTGGTGCTTTATTAGAATGGGATATACAGGGTGTCCCAGGAGGAATGTGCCAGACTTCAGGAGGGTGCTCCTTATGTTAAAGTATGCCGATATAACCCAAAACACCTATGTCCAAAATTGAATGGTTATTGAGATAATGGCCCGAGAAAAGTGTGGTCTAGCTGACAAGTCTTATCAAAGTCTGTCCTTGAGTGTGGTGATGAGGAGTGACACTAGCCGCATACACTCACATACTAGAATGCACAGTCAGCAATGTTACATCAGTGCTTGCTATTCATGTGTCATGTATAGTGCTTGGAGCCCTAACAACAAATTTGCGAGTTTTTTTGTAGTTCAATTTAATGGCTTCATGTCACTCACAAGTTAGTTTGGTGTTACGTACATTATTAATATTATACAAACCACATATTTATGACAGTTTTAATATATATTTCATAATCAACAAGTGTGTAACATCTGTCAAAGTTTCACACTTCTCTGGCCATTATCTCCGTAACCGTTCAACTTTGGACATAGGTGTTTTTGGTTATATCGGCATACTTTAACATAAGGAACACCCTCCCGAAGTTTGGCACATTCCTCCTG
>NW_019732329.1:0-286 GCF_002891405.2 Cryptotermes secundus | reverse complement strand
TGTTTCTGCCAGTACTGATGATGTTGGTGCTCCCATTCACGACATAAGAAGTAACAATAGTAATTCAGGATATTCAAGTCATATATTGAATACCGGACACAGGTACGGCACAACAACAGGCACTATGGAAACCATAACAATGGGAAAGAAAGGAAAACATCTAAACACACTGGAGAAGTACCATATTTACAAAACTAGTAAAGAAGATTTACACATGAACGACACAAACACTGAAACACACAACCCTATATTTGAAATACTATACAAAATTATACAACAAAAAATT
>NW_019732328.1:0-426 GCF_002891405.2 Cryptotermes secundus | reverse complement strand
TTTTATAGCTCACCCCTCATGCTCATAATTCAGTCGCTTGAAACCGAACAGTGCGGACGTGCAGTGAGTATCGCTCCAAGAGACGTGTCTGTGCAGTGACAGTGAAAGCATCAACCCACAGATTACTATGCAATAACCATACAATCGGCTAATTCTTGTGTTTTCTATAGTGAAAGGCAACTCAACATGCGAGACAGAGGCAGTATAACTCAAGTGGAGCATGTGATCAATTAATTGGACCCTATTACCATGCGGTACCAAACACCTGAACTTGGAATTTTCCCAGCAGGGGTCAGGCAGGTTACTTGCCCAGCCCCAAAATATGGATACCTCAGAACCTACACCGCCGGATCAGATCTGAGCACCACCACAGAGAAAAAAAAAACATATCAAAGAAAACCACCACTGGCTTCATCCAACAACTAC
>NW_019732327.1:0-651 GCF_002891405.2 Cryptotermes secundus | reverse complement strand
GGTTTTTTCTTTTGTGTGATTTGTAAAGTGAATTTAGGGTGATAAAAAATTTCTTCCCTTGCATTAGTATGTCAACAACCAAAATCCAAAAGCATTAACCTTATGCAATATATATTGCCACGTGACTGAGTGACGATAGACGGGTTTTTGGACTGGTAACTGGATTTATTGGACATCTTCAAGCTCGTGGATATACTTGACAGAACACCATCAGTCAGGTTGCTTGGTAACGGCTTCCAATGGCGGACGTTCCTCTACTTCATGGTTCACGTCCTTGCAGGGTGGCGACCATCTGACGCCAACCTCATACTCTGACCGCTGGCTCAGCCAGTACTTCCTGCAGTTGTTAGCTCAAGGGCTGGACTGACTTCCAACTGACAAACTCCAAATTCAGCTGTCAATTCTTAACTGGTATCCGAGGTGAACTAACTGGCCGTCAACTGCCGAAATATCAGATTGATCCCTTATGTGGCCTCGGCACGGACCGCATGCAAAATATCGTTTCTTACTGTTCTCCCATTATTGCTTGTGCACTTTGCTTAGAGATGGCTCTGGTATTTTTGCATGCTTACACAGTAATGGCTGTTTATTCTGGCTCCACCATAACTAGCTGTCAGACCTTATTATGTCGCAATATTAAACTATTTGTAA
>NW_019732326.1:0-580 GCF_002891405.2 Cryptotermes secundus | reverse complement strand
GTTCTGAGATGCTTGCAGCACTGATGCTGTGGAGTGCAGGTTCTTAAAAGTTTGCATGAAAACCGTGAAACTGCTTTGGTTGTATTTGTCTTAATGAGGAGTGACATTGTGATAGTAAGAATTCTAAAGTAAATATGGTTCCTTACTGTGTCTCGTCTCATCATGTTAACATGTGGGCCATATTCAAAGAAAAGAGGACAGAATATACCCATTTGAAAACTGCCTGAGTTTGTTACAGAAATTGATCCATTAAGTACCATCATGAAGATGGTATCTGATGCATCAGCCAGTGATTGCCCACCTTTGCTTCAATAAAACTGTTTGAATTTCATGTAAGCCAGAACATCTTAGTCAGCAAAATGAGTAGCTGTGGGCTTGATATGTTTCTCTTTGCCACCACCATGCACCAACAGCTGTGTCTCACCCAGCTTCCTCTCCAGTGGGTGTTGAGGATCCTTTCTCCTGGGATGAAGTGACAAGAACATGTTATTACTGAGCCACATTTATTGCAAAGCTTAAGAATGTATATGAAAATTATATAAACAGTGTTTGAATACAGAGATAGCTGACCTTGACCTTA
>NW_019732325.1:0-481 GCF_002891405.2 Cryptotermes secundus | reverse complement strand
TTGACAACCGAGTCATATTTTCTGATCTCAGTGTCATCAGCTAAAGGAAAGGCAAGAAAAGGTAAACTTATCCCTGTAACAGGCCCTGGAGGCCCGTAGGGTTGTGAGATGTTCGAGTTCCCACATTTTGTAGACAGTCGGCTTACAGATGGCGGTAAGTTTGTCAGCCTTACTCGCCGGCCGCGCTTTACTATCCAGGAAAATTATTTAATTAATTCCTCGTACTCATTTCTGTTGGAGTCTGAGTCGACCCCAGGGCCGTAGTGAGGCTAGAAGGATTAGGTCAATTGAAAATAACCCAGTGATCTCATCAGGATTCGAACCCCGTTGCCTTCCGACATGTAGCATGGTACCTCAACCAACTATGCTACTACGTGTCCCCAGGAATTCTACAAGGCTGACCCCTACGTTAAGATTTACGAACCAGACGTGCAATGAGGTGTTTGACGAAGGTGAGGGGTTCGTCGTTGAGACGGAGCAG
>NW_019732324.1:0-1365 GCF_002891405.2 Cryptotermes secundus | reverse complement strand
TAGAAGGAAGAGACCATGGCCTACTTAAATGCTGATCCCGGAATTTGGTGGGATGGACTGATGACCACCACGGAAATTGTCAGTGAGCATACATGGTGTCCCGACCGAGATTCGAAAAGGATACCTCCCGAATGTAACTGAGTTACTGCTTGTCGTTTCAGGAGAGTGCCATGTGGCACCTTAGCCTGCGCCACGTCTGCCATTTATAATTACGTACCGTAACTCAGCTGCAACAGTAGCTGTAATGTTGCTAGGCAACACCTCATGTTTCTATCTTGCGGTCTACATTACGACGCTCTCAGTGCCGCAGTACATGACGTGGAGTGGCAGGATGACAGGTAAATGGTGTGCTACTGGATTTCGAAAGGGCCGTGCCATAGCTGAGGCGGTTACTCGCCGGCTTCCCACCGCGGCATACCGAGTTCGTTCCCAGGTGGGATTTGTGGTGGACAAAGTGGCACTGGGGCAGGTTTTCTCCGAGTACTTTGGTTTCCCCTGCCAATTCTCATTCGACCAACTACTCCACAATCATAATCATCATCATCTATCACCCGGAGCTGGTACAATACGTCAAATAGTGGCCGATTTACAAGTTGAGTCAGTCTCACCCCACTCCAAGGAAGTAAAAAAAATACAGGATTTGGAAGGAAGCAGTCGACCTAAGATTCCGTCATCTTCCGGCTTTAGAGATATACCACCACGCCACCCCGCTCCTCGACGCCCTTCTGAGCCATATCCACTAGCCATCCTCTCTGTTAACTTTACAGAAAACTGGTCAGCGTAGACCAAGATATTTGGCTATGCAGGAGACGTTAGTTTCAAAGAATTCTGCCTTCTGAAATGTGACTTCGTGCACTGCGACGCTTCGGAGAACTGTACTGTTTCCGTCTTCATGGTAGAAGACTAAGTCATGAAAACCAGAAAGTGACTATTAGAGTTACTAGAGAAACTAGAAAAGGCCGTATTTATATTGTTGCGTGCGTGTGTGTTGTGTACGTTACTTAGCAACGGCCCATGTTTACAGATCCACTGCTTAGTAACGGGTCTATATGGCACAATATATAACTGAATCAAAGGGCATTGAATTTGATATCCCTAATGGAAGATTTATCATGTATAGCTATTTGTGGAGGAAATTATGTAGTATTGAAATTATTGCACTTGCCAAGACATTGATAATTTTAGAACCTTTCCCACACATTAACATCTGTGCCGTTGAGTTTCATAAGTTACTGCAGTAGAGAGAAAACGGATTGTCTAGGAGAGCCAGATCTGCAAACACAAAGGGATCCCTACTAAGGCTGTGGGCCAAGAAAGGGGACAAGGGATTTGTAAAATTGAGAAAGGCAATTAATTAGCGTCATT
>NW_019732323.1:0-714 GCF_002891405.2 Cryptotermes secundus | reverse complement strand
TTTAGAGCAAGGAAGGGCAGACGTTTATGGCATCATTAAAAAAAAGACATGTTACAGGCTAGCTGTTATTAAATTATAGAGCATAAGAGTGTTTATGAAGATTGTAAGATGAAAGTTTGTGTGGGAGGTGCTACAAGAAACGCCTATTCACTATGTAAAAATGTCATGTAACTGAGTATTAGCAGATTTCGGTGATTGTAATAAGATTGATGTGACTGAAATAGAGTCAAACTTTATCAGATTAAGGTGAAGTGAAATCATTAAGAACTTACTTGGTGAGAGGATGTGTCCTTGAATTAAGTGTCATAAAAGGTAATTTGAACACCTCAAGTGTGAACATGTAGTTGACAACAACATTGCTGAATTTTGTATTAACCAGATAGTAATTAATTATATATGTATTCAATTGTATTAATTATGTATTAACTTCCATTTCTTGGTGATTTTGATGCACTTGATATGAATGAGCTGAAGAAAAGACTACTGATTAGTTGTATTGTTCCACAATTTATTTGTAATGATGTTCAGAGATATTATGTTTTAAATACTCACTGCAAGTTACTGATCAATACAGAGAGGTGCTGGATCTCCTTCACCAATGGCTGTGAAGCAACCTGCTAGAAGGGTAAAAGGGGGCAATTATTGTGTTGTATTATTTGTATTCTTTTCTTGTTTCTATTTGAGTTCTGTGTAGTTTGACTTGTTAGTATAAGC
>NW_019732322.1:0-322 GCF_002891405.2 Cryptotermes secundus | reverse complement strand
TTCGTACATAAGAGAATCATATCAGCAGTTAATAGAGCGGATTTTGTTAGTGATAGGATGTCATACATAATACTAAGAGGTCGCTGATGTGGCATTATCGTTCTGAATGTTCATGCGTCAAAAGACGCTAAAGTTGATGATGTGAAAAACAGGTTATACGAGAAACTAGAACGTGTGTTCGATAAATTCCCTAAATTCCACGTGAAAAAAAAATTGCAACGAGATTTCAGTGTCAAAGTAAATAAGGAAGACTTTTCAAACGAACAATCAGGAATGAGAGTTTACACGAAACTAGTAATGATAATGGAGTTGGAGTAGTAAA
>NW_019732321.1:0-452 GCF_002891405.2 Cryptotermes secundus | reverse complement strand
CTCTTGTGAGCACGGTAATGAACCTTCGGTTTCCATAAAATGCTGTGAAATTGGCGGCTCCTCCAGAAGGGCTCAGCTCCATGAGTAAGTAAATAAGTTGGAGAGGAGTGGTCAGCCCCCGATACCCATTGGATATGAGGCTGGGTGGGCCTCAGAGCCGGTCTGGACGCTGTGGAAAAGAGGGAGTTCTTAACCCTATCGGGACTCGAACTCCGACTACTTAGTTGTCCAGCCCGCAGCGAGTCGCTGCACCGACTATAATAAAGAGGAGTAGTATAAATGATATGAAGCGGATGAATGTGAATCAGGAGAAGGGAGAGGAAAGGAAACGACTTGACGAATGAGGAGTAAAACAAAAGAGATAAAGCGGATAAATGAAAATCATGCGAAAAGGGAGCAACGAAAACGACTTGAGTAATGAGTAGAACGAATGAGGTGAAGTGGTTGAACGA
>NW_019732320.1:0-390 GCF_002891405.2 Cryptotermes secundus | reverse complement strand
GTGAAGAAACAACCTCCGACGAATCAGAATCGGAAGAGGAGTGCCCCGATAGGCCTCCATACTCATATACGCCTTATGAGAGACGAAACAGACAGAGATTGAGGGAACAAGGACCCAGGTTCGGGAAAAGAGAGACGAACCCAGATGATTCAGCGTCGAGCGACGGAGAGGAAACGCTACGAAATGCGTACGCGCCTCATTACATGCCCACTCCTTACGAGAGTCAAGAGGCATCTGAATCGAACCGCAGACTCAGCACTTACGCGCCAGCGGAAGAGAGAGGGACAGGAAGCATAACAGAGAGAGAAGTTATTGCGATAGGTGATGGATGCTCGTCAGCACCACGCACAGATGCTCCAGCTGTAGAGGAAAAAGAGACAGCTAGAGGGA
>NW_019732319.1:0-534 GCF_002891405.2 Cryptotermes secundus | reverse complement strand
TAAAGTTCGGTCAGGACAATGCTAAAACGCGTATGTGAAGACACACAACTTACGGAAACGTGAATCTAAGTGAGGGCTGGGGTTCTCAAAGCGGTGAAAAATCAAGATTACGGTCTTAGAAAATGTGACGCTGTGTAGACTGATATATGGGTAAAATGGAGGCAATGGGTTCCGAAAATAGTTGTTAACCAGCTACAGAACTACGTGACGTCACATTCCGCAAGATCCTATCTTCATGGGAACGTGTTCAATATATGCTACACAACCGTGACTTTTATTTTTGTGAAAACGCTGATAAACACTAAAAATTCCGTAAAATCTAGAATTTTTTCACCATATGTATAGTAAGACTCCCAAGTAGTAAAATGTAAAAAAAGAAGAAGAAGAAGGGGGGCTAAAGGTATCCCTGTAACAAGTTATGAAGGCCCATAGGCTTGTGAGGCATCGAGGCTCCCACACTTTCTATAGACTATCAACTCACAGAGGGCAGCAAGGTTGTCAGCCTTAAGCGCCGGCTTCCCTTTACCCCCAGGA
>NW_019732318.1:0-1058 GCF_002891405.2 Cryptotermes secundus | reverse complement strand
AAGGGCATTTCAGGAGGAGAAATGAAGAGATTGTCATTTGCATCTGAGGTAAGTGAAGCACGATATTAAGAGAATGATCTAAAATTGAAATGGTCACATATAGGTATGATTTCAAAGTTTTAAGCCTCGAAGTCTAAACATTTATCACTATCTCAGAGTGGTGTTTGCCTGTAGTTTTGTATGGGTGTGGAAGTTGGGCTCCGACGTTAAGGGAAGAACATAGATTAAACCTGTTATAGAACAGGGTCCTGAGGAGAATACGTGGACCCAAAAGGTTGACATAGTAGGAGGCTACAGACGACTTCACAAGGAAGAGTTTTGTAACTTGCGCTCTTTGCCAAATATAATTAGAATGATCAATTCAAGGAGGATGAGGTGGGTAAGGCATGGAGCATGCATGGGAGAGAAGAAGAATGCAAATAGGGTTTCGGTGGGAAAGTCAGGAGGAGAGAGACAACTACGAAGACTAAATGTAGGTGGGAGCATAATATTAAAATTATCTTAGAAAAATATGAGGGAATGGTGCGGACTGGATTGATCTGGCTCAGGATAGGGATCAGTAGCTGAATTTACGGACAAGGTGATGATTTTCGGGTTCCAAAAAATGTTGGGAAATTCTTGGGTAACAGAGCGACTGGCGGTTTCTTGAGAAGGATTCTGCCCCGTGAGGTCAGTTATCCCAGAGCGGTGTGGGGGGCGATGAGTTTGGTTTGCGTGAGATCTGAATTTCTATTTCTTATTTTAATGAATGTAAATCGCTAAATGTTTGTAAATCATTACTAGAATGGGTGTCAGCTGCACATAACCAGTGTCCAGTTTATACCTCCAAGAAAATATATGGATTTTTTTTTCAGTAATCTGTCGGTTAATCACATTGAAGGAAACAGTCACTGTACATTCTGAGGATGAAAAGATGTTCTTACGTACGTATAATCTGAGGGTGAAATGCTGAGTTGCTAAAGGTTAAGGCAGATATGTTACTTAAAACTACAATTCCTCTTTAAGTAATTAAACAAAATTCACAAGCCCGCATCATGCTTACCTTAAAATATACATTT
>NW_019732317.1:0-5272 GCF_002891405.2 Cryptotermes secundus | reverse complement strand
GTGGGAGGGTTTTATATTATCAGCACTGAACCTTCAAGTTCTCCTTTCAGAGAATTTGTTGGTCATTCGCCCAAATGCAAGAGAGGTCATTGTTCCAACTTGAAACATATTCTGTGATTGTAAAAAATTGTTACTGGTTTGATTTGTTAACACATGACTTATTTTAAGGTTATATTATTTAAATGTGTTTTTACATTCACAGTGNGTCATTATTTGCAACAGTTATTGTCTGTCAGTAGCTACTCATGATCTTGATTGTCTTGACACTACTGTATCCTCTTCTTGCACTTCATCACTGTCAGCATTGAACTCACATGCTGCTCCTTGTCTGTTCCTCTCAGAACTGTTGGTACATAACTGTGTTGCTTGGCATCTTGTCTCATGCTGTCTTCATCCTTGCCTTGCAACCACATATTTATGGCTGCAGCCATTCTAGTAGTTTTCTCATGGCTTCTCAGCTACTCCTTGACCCGGAAGGGAGAGTCTTACTTTTACCCAATGGAGATGCTTGCGCACACCTCCCCAGTGCTCACCTCACCCAGCAACATTATTGGATACTGCTGTGAATATATCCACCAGTGTAAAATATATTTCTTTCTGCTCAGTGTTGAAAGTGTCTATGCATTCAATTTCAGAATGTGTGTTCCCTATATTTATGAGAATAACTGTTTTTGTTTTTTGGCCTACTTTCCTTATTTAAAAAAATGAAAGCCTTATTAGGTCACCTATATATCCCTCCTGTGGGATAGCCTCCCTGGCAACCTTCATGCATGCCAACCTCCAGAAGTGCCTGCATACAAGTATTGTGGCATCTAGACTTGTTGCTAGGCAATGGCCGTGAAACAAACAAGTAGACAATGGCTGTTACTAGGAAATTTCCCATAACAGCAACAGAGGAACAGAGTTTTCTGTGTGGTCCATGCTGAGATGTTATAAACAAGTCGAGTTGAGTTGGTTGTTGAGTGACTGAGTTAGTCAGCGAATTAGTTAGAGAACTGCTGGGGTTCAGTTGTGAGCTGCTGCTGTGAGAAGCTGGTAGCTGAGGCCAGCGGCAGTTTGGGAACCCAGAGGAAGGGGCACATCTGTCATTGAAGCCGCTACCAAGCAATGATGAGTGAAGAAGTGACTTTGGGCACTATTGTGTGCTTGCGCTCGTGTGTGCAGTAGTGAACTGTAAAGTATAGTCATGCGCTGTATCAGAGTCCAATAAATCCCCTCATCAATCCAAAACCCACCAGTCGTCACTCTATCATTTGACGGTATGGATTAGAGATTGTAATTAAAATGGATTTTAGAGGAATAGGGTGGAGGTAATGACTGGATTCATCTGGCTCAGGATAGAGACAAGTGGTGGGCTCTTCCAAACACAGTCATAAAACTTCAGGTTCCATTAAAATGTTGGGAATGTCTTGAGTGGCTGTGCAAGGGTTGGCTTCTCAGCAAGGACTAAGCTCCAGGGAATTACTGTGAAACCTCGCTTTTTCTCTTCTTAAGGGACCTCCTAAAGCAAATTTAAATGGAGGAAAGTGTAAAATCAAGGAAATACAAATATTCAACACAAAGAAAACTTTGTTCTTTATACCCTTACTTAAGCGACCTCTGTAGTCTGGGGGTAACATTCCCACCTCATGACTCAAGGTATGCAGGTTCAAACCTGGCAGAGGTTGTGGAATTTTTAAGGCGGAAAAATTCAGGGCACAAGTCCTCTGGAAACTTTAAGTCGTGGGTCCCGTGTCGTAGATTTACGGCACATAAAAGATCCTCATGTCTCTAGGAGACCTCTGAGCAAAATTAGGCAAAGTTTCCCGCCCAAGTAGTTTCCAATGCCTCCGGTAGACGGGGAAGTTATTGGGTACCGCTGGCTGAACGGGGCTGATAGTGAGCACCAGTACCGGCAGGGTATGGCGACTGGTAGAATATCAAAAGGGGATATACAATAGACTATTAGTCGTGATGCATGGGGAAACCCACCCCCTCCAATAATAATAATAATATACCCTTACTTACTTACTTATGGAGCTGAGCCCTTCTTGAGGAGAAGCCAAATCTGCAGCTACTCAAGAATTTCCCAGCATTTTATGGAACCTGAAGCTTCATTACTGTGTTCGCAAGAGCCCTCCGCTGGTCCCTATCCTGAGTCAGATCAATCCAATCCATACCATCCCATCCTATCTCTCTATGATCCATTTTAATATTGTCCACCCACGTACGCCTTAGTCTTCCAAAAGGTCTCTTTCCTTCTGGCTTTCCCACCAATATCCTATATGCATTCCTTTCTTTATACCCTAACTTCAGAAAATCGTTTAAAATATATATGTTTCAACAATAACAATGTAAATGTAAATGAAAATATTTTTTTTATTTATTTTACAATGCTTTATCAACTGCTGTGTTTACATAATATTGGTCAAATGAGGTGGTGATGTAACTTGTGGAAGGAAACAATCATAGCCTCTTTTGAGGCACTGCCCTAGCATTTGCTTGCAATGATGGGCAAATCTGGTACATATGTAGTTACACTATTTCTTTATCCAGTCAGTGTTTTGTTTCTTTCCTCCTTGAGGTCTCAGTCTGTATAATTCATTTTCAACTGTGTTGCCCTTGACAGTACTATTGTTCTTGGAGTCAAACTGCCATATGTACACTCTGGCTGCTTCCAGTCCCTTTGATGCATCCAGGAATGCTACTTTGTCTTCTATAACTTCCTCTTCTTCCGTTTTTGACTATTTTGATTGAGGTACTTCGTGATTTTTGTTAGTCTGTCAAAGTGAATGCTAAGATTGTACCTTTAAATAGACCATGACCACTTCCACTTCAGAAGTTATTCATTATAACCTGTTTTTTATAATAGGCATGGTGGCGATCAGTTGTTCAGAGACAGAAATACATAACAATGATAACGGAGCAGCGTGAAAGGAAGTACGCAGAAGCAGAAGTACACAAGAGCATGGTTTGCTTGGATTATTATAAAACACAGGTAAGATTCAGAAATATTTAGAACCATATTTCATCTTGAGTAATCTGAGAAGGTTCACTTTACTTTCAACACTTTTGTAGTTATTTTGATCAAGCTGTCCAATTTCATGCAGTTATTGTTGGATGTATATTACAGGCGTTGCTCATGGGTCTTGTAGCTTTACTTAATCCTTAGCAATGGCATTTACTGTATTTGCACAAGAGTGACCATCCATCCCAATTCCCACAGGACAGTCCCAAAAGTATACTTAAAATCCTGTGTTCTGAAACTGGGTTGAAATGTCCCACAGTCAGCCAAACAAACTCTCTCTGTAAGATATAAATGTCAACACTTTAGCTGCCACAGTGAGGGCCCTCTGTAGCATTATCTGTCCTTTCCTATCCATCACGTACTCGTTTGCTGGCTGTTATTACTGCTGTTGTTTGCTGGTAGTGAGCAAACTGAAATTAACCTTGCTCTAGTTTTAACCTAGATTTTACAGGTGTATTTTTTAGTTGTATAATCATCTTACATTTAAGTTTTTACCACTGTGGCAGTGCTTACAGGGTAACGTGATCTTTTCAAAAAAACTTAAGAGAATACGTATTTTCCGTAATGAGTGGTTAGTAAAATATGCATGGTTGAAACAAGTACCTGACAATAACTGAAGGGAATTTTGCAAGGTACATAATGAGTTATTTGCTTATCTCATGGAGGAGGAAATTATATTAAAAAGCATGCTTCTGGAACACTGCACCAACAACTTCATAAATAGGTAGGTCAAAATCATTTGTTATCTACGCATGTGTGAAGGCACTGAGCATTACCATGTATTGTAGCCTGTAGAGCTGTTACTATGTGATGTCCACAAGAGAGATACACCACACCTGTTTCTAGGCAACAGCTTGGTGAATATTTTCCCACAGCAACAAATGGACATGCAACAATAGAGGTGCTGTTGGAAACAGAGTTTTCTACTCAGTTTCTGCCGAGGAGTTATAAGGAAGACAACTGGGGGTGACTGAGTCAGTTCTGTATGTGAGGCTGTGAAGAGGGGGCTTGAATGCATGAAGCTGAAGAATCTCCACTATTAGAAGCCATTACCAAGGAATGGCTGCTGAAGACAGCAAGCTGCAAAAGGCTTAGCTGGTGCTGTTGTGATTTGTGAATTGTAGAGATTACTGGTGGCGCTGTAATTACTTGTACATACAAGTCATGTGTTTAAGTGGTCAATAAATCCATTCACCAATTCAAACCCCATCCATAGTCACACCCCTAAATTGTGACAGTGTACTAGCATATTTTGATTACAAGAGAGTAGCTGACACCATCAACTTCCAGAATTTGGAAACCACGATATCACTGACAAACTACCATAAATGCTGTTAGCAACAAACAAAATTGCAAATAAATTTCAGAAAGGAAAAATTTAGTGTGGCTTATGTATGAGATATTGTGTATTCCAAATTCTTGACCTAAAAATGCAGGTGCAGCCTATATACTGCACGTGTGAACGATCTTTTCAGTGTGTCACAAGAGACAACTTTCTTTTCCTTTCATATCCCTAAAGAATAATGTGGCTTCTCCATTGCATATTTCCTTACATCCTTCACATCGTTTGTCAGATGTTATGTTGTTTGTTTCAGGAGCATAGGATCATTAAAATTCAAGCAGTTTGGCGTGGGTATAAGTTGAGAAGGATGTTCCTGTCGTTGTTCCACGAACCACAACCTACATTCAAAGTGGTTAGAAGCTTTGTCCATCATCTTGACTTCAACGCAGATGATTATAGGAGAGATCTACAGCTTCAGGTGAAACATTTTTTTTATATAAATTTCGTTTAGCAAACAAAATGTATTATGTATTAATAACTGGTAATTTTAATAAACTATTATAATTAAAGTTATAATTTAGCAGTAACTTAAAAAAAATGTGTCTTGTTAACCATTATTCTAATTTTTACGTAATTTTTAATGCTACTTCCCGTGTATAGAATGCACTGCTGTTTTTAAATCAGTTTTGAGGAAGAAACTGCCAGGAATTCTGTAGTTTGCTCTCTCTGTTACTTGCATAAATGTTTGTAACAGGTCAAGAGTGGAAGGTATACTTTTTCACATATCTCGTTGGCCTTTTATTCGTTTATTGCAGAAATAAGTTTGTTGTGAAGCTAATGATACAGCACAGGAAAATATTTGTCATTGTATATTGTTAAATATTCATCATATCAAAAATATTTTCAATATGAAGCCATAGGTCTGAATGGCATCTCTCTTTTATATGTGTGCTACATAATTCTTTATGTAATGACCTGTCTCT